>NC_060148.1:103361763-103662929 GCF_021461385.2 Schistocerca piceifrons
AGGGGCCGACAGAGGTTCAGGGCACTCTCTTTCCCTTGAGGTCTGAAACTGCTCCTAAATGAGGAAGAATTGGCATTGATCAACAACGTGAGGATACAGAAGGCAATGTAAACCACTGCATAAAGATACATAACGTGCATCAACATGACATGTGGTATGTGATTCAATAAGAGCCATAACGGTGTGTTCTGTTACCCCATTAACAAAAGACTAGTCCCCCCATTCAAACCTCCAGGCGAGGAGGCCCAAGAGGGAGGTGACCACGAGAAAAAGGTTGAGTAACCAACGAAAGGATAACATTCTATGAGTCAGGAGCTGGAAAGTGAGGAGTTCGAATGTGGTTGGGAAGCCAGAAAATAAGAAACGGATTTCTGGTCACATGAGAATAGGAAGTGCAGAGAAGCTAAGGTGAATTGGCTGCAGGAAAAATGTGAAAAAATCAAAGAAGAAATGATTCTTGGGACGACTGATGCAGCATACAGAAAAGTCAAAGCAATCTTCCACGGAATTAGAGGCAAGCCTGGTAACATTAAGAGCACAATGGGAATTCGAGTGTTAAATACAGAGGTGAGATAGCTGGAAAGAGTACACTGAAGGCCTCTCTTATCGGAACAACTTGTCCGATGGCGTGACAAAAGAACAGAGAGGAGTCGGTATGGAAAATATTGGTGATTAGAATCAGATTTTAAAAGCGCTTTGGAAAATTTAAAATCAAAGAAGGAATAAGGTATAGACAACATTCAATCAGAAGTTCTAAAATCACTGGGGGAGGTGGCAAAAGGTCTATTCTCACTGGTGTATAGAATGTATGAGTCTGGCAATATACAATCTGAAAGAGAGAAATATAATCATCACGATTTGGGAGACTGCAAGAGCAGAGAAGCGTGAGAATTATCGCACAATCAGCTTAACAGCTGAAGCATCCACGTTTCTGACAAGGATAATACACAGGAGAATGGAAAAGAAAATTGAAATTCCGTGACGTTCATAGGATTTGTGGTCCTGGAGAAAGTGTTCGGCAATATCAAGTGGTGCAAGATGTTAGAAATTTTGACAAAAATACATGTAAGCTATAGGAAAAGACTAGTAATTTGCAATATGTACAAGAGGCAAGAAGGTAAAATAAGAGTGGAAGACCAAGAATGAAGTATTCGGATTAAAAAGGGTGTCAGACAGGGATGTACCCCTTCGCCCCTACTGTTCAATCTATATATCGAAGAAGCGATGATGGAAATAATGGAAAGATTGTAGAGTGGAATTAAAATTCAGGGTGAAATGACATAAGATTTGCTGATGACTGGTTCCCTCAGTGACAGTGAAGAAGAATTAAAGGGTTTGCTGAATGGAATGAACAGTCTAATTAGTACAGAATATGGAATCAGAGTAAATCAGAGATAGGCGCAATTGATAAGAAGCAGAAGAAGTGAAAACAGCGAGAGACTTAGCATCCTGACCGACAATCAGTAAGTAGATGACATTAAGGTGTTATGCTATGTAGGCAGCGAACAAACCAAGGCCGAACAAACCAAGGCCGAACAAACCAAGGCCGAACAAACCAAGGCCGAACAAAGCAAGGCCGAACAAAGCAAGGACGAACAAAGCAAGGACGAACAAAGCAAGGACGAACAAAGCAAGGACGAACAAAGCAAGGACGAACAAAGCAAGGACGAACAAAGCAAGGACGAACAAAGCAAGGACGAACAAAGCAAGGACGATGTCAAATTCACACTAGCACTACCAAAAAGGGAATCGTGCTTACCTGGATTCTGCTGGTGGCTCACCGAGCATACTGCTGACTTCAATGACTTCTTGCGGGTACTCGAGCACAGCGTCTGCCCAGCCCCACGTGGCCACCACCTGCAGGTGGTCCTTTATGAAGGCGACGGCAGCCCTGGTGGCGTCCGGGCACGAGTGCCTCACTGCCGTGACGGCCGTCGCCGCTGCGGTCTCGACAGCCAACTGCGAGATCAGCTGGCGCTCGCAGGCAGCCTTCAGGGCCAACAAGCCGTATTTGTTGGCTGCCGAGAGCAGCTGGGGGGCCATGTCGGGCAGCTGGGGAGCCTGCAGGGTATACGTGTAGGCCACCAGGAGCCTGAGCACCGGGCCCTCCACGTCGTCGATGCTCACCTGGCCGCAGCTGGCCTCCAGCATGTCGTGCGCAAACATAGCTTTGAAGACGGGGCTCGCAGCTGCCAACACCGCCCTGTGAGCCGCCACCCTCGTCTCTCCCGCCACCAGCGTCACCAGGGCGTCTTCACCCCCATCTACCAGGGCGGCCAGGGCCTCGGTTGTGTTGTTCTGAACCTCCGTAACTGCCGACATGGTGGGTGGTCCTGAAACACAGTACCACTGAGCAGCCCTCACACTGCACCCTCAACACTTGTACGAGGCGCATGTATACCTGTATGAAACAACAGCTGTGAAAAGTGTTGTCCACCCTGAATCAATTGCAACGTCACCAGTTTCCTTAAAATGACAAGGGTCCGTACTGCTTCGCGATCACCTAAGGTCTGTAACTACCAGCGGGCTGCTGTGATAGACTGCTTTCACCTTCTAAAAATGTTATCGTTCTCAGTCAAAAGATGGTTTATTTATGTCATAGCAAAAAAAATTGGCAAAGCAACAAACTTGTTTCAGCCCTAAAGTTATAGGACTTATATTTAAATCCAAGATGGTGGCACCTCTGAGAAATATTTTCTTCCTCCTTATCTCAAGTTCCTCAGATCCGTGACACCTGATCAGAAGCAATGTACATCTAATGCAGAAATCAGTTTCCTCGGTGAATGTCTCAGGGTAGGCACGATTAAACTTTACTGGCCGCCTTGACCGAGCGGTTCTAGGCGCTTCAATCTGGAATCGCGCGCCTGCTACGGTCGCAGGTTCGAATCCTGCCTTGGGTATGGATGTGTGTGACGTCCTTAGGTTAGTTAGGTTTAAGTATTTCTAGGTTCTATTGGACTGATGACCTCCGATGTTAAGTCCCATAGTGCTCAGAGCCATTTGAACCGTTCTGAACCACTGTAAGAGTCTAAATTCATCAGTAAGTTTAACTCTATTTTTAACAGATTGATATCTGTGTCTTCTTTCTTAAGAAAAAGATTCGGCGCCCACCTCCGTCGTAAACAATGCTGCATAATACAATCATAAATCATGTCGCCATTTTATCCGCATGTTGCAAGCTATGGTGTACCCAGGTATTTCCAGGTTGAGCAGTTTAGGAATTAAACTCGTTGCCTCCATTTCCAGGACGTGTGTTGTCGAACTTTCGCACAAATATATATTTATATCTCCTTTTGGCGTGGACGTGTTTGTATAGCATCTTTGCCCCACAGAACGTTCAGATACTTATTAGATGACAGATACGTCATGGTTAAACCAAAGTAAGCTCTATCACAGCTCCGACATCACTCTTCACTCTCGTGGTCGTATGAGGGGCAAACGACGGAGTCAGTGAAATAGTTCCACACCCTACAGTGTAGACTAGTTTCGTAAATTCAGACATGTGGGTTTCGCGAGAATGGCGTCCACTTTTTTCGAATCGTCCCGAATCAGCACCTCCATTCCACCAGCGTAAGAGGTCTGCCGGACCGTTACGGTGCCAGGAGAGCGCCTAAGAACTCGTCCCAAGGCTTCTGTCACGCCAGCTCGACGTGGATGGAGACGCCGAGGCAGTGCTGCACAGAGCGTAGCGCCGGAGGTCAGCGCAGGTCGCAGGCCAACACGTACACTGCAGGCTACTGGAAGCCACCCGACCAACCCAAGTCTTCCTTTCCCATCCCTCATTAGTTAATTGTACATTTGCTTGCGTTTTATATCGCTTTGCGGTTTTTTTCGCCTCCCCATGCCAAGTATGCACTCAATGTTATAGGCTCAAAACTCTTCACACTGGCGTTGTAATCGCAAAATGAACGACTTTTTACTGTTGTTTACAGGTATTGTTACCGTATTTTCCTACATCCAAGTGGTGCTGCATGTAAATAAACGAAGCGGTAAAAGCTGTAAAGCGGTTTACATTTCCATACAGGCTTCGAGCATCGATATGTTCCTCGTCTAAGAATCAGACGTCATTGTCTTATAAATCTTTAATGTATCCTGAGACCAGTGGTGTAGTATTCTACTTTATTGTGACACTCGCAATGCGACTGTAGTTTACACTGAGCTTCCGCAGAGTCTTTCACTCAAACGGTTTTCTAGGTCATCACAAATTTGCCGAGATACTGAGCGGGATCGCGTCTGAATTATTAGTAGACAGAGAGCCATGGTCCCGATCACCAGCATATTTTGGAGACACAATCTTCGTGCGTGTCTGCGCCATGTAACAGGCAGAGAAACGTGCGTGAATTGCAAGTAGTGGACTGGACATGCAGGGCGCGGCGGTGAGACACTCTGGACTCACATTCGGGAGAACAGTGGTTCGACCACACACCGTGCAGTGGTCTGCAGCAGGTCTGCAGACGATGGGCGAATGAGTGGACGTGGCTGCTTGTCATTTGTGTCTTCTGCACCGGTTTTCTGTTTGCTGTCCACCCACATAGGTTTTTCTTCATAGAGTCTCTCTCAATAGGAGTGCCGTGATGGTGCCCTAGGAGAGGCATGATCTTTAAGGTAGCCCTACCGCTCTTCATTACCGAATGTTCCACAAATTGCAACAGGTATTTAGCTGTCGGTGTGTCGTTTCCCAGGAAAACCGTGAGGAAGTGGTCTCATTTCGTCCATCATTAAAGTTGTTTACAAGCTTTCCAGTGAGTACAACATGCATTAAACTACTTTTCAATATTTGTACGAGGGCAGTTCAATAAGTAATGCAACACATTTTTTTTCTGAAACAGGGGTTGTTTTATTCAGCATTGAAATACACCTGGTTATTCCCCAATCTTTTAGCTACACAACACTATTTTTCAACGTAATCTCCATTCAATGCTACGGCCTTACGCCACCTTGAAATGAGGGCCTGTATGCCTGCACGGTACCATTCCACTGGTCGATGTCGGAGCCAACGTCGTACTGCATCAATAACTTCTTCATCATCCGCCTAGTGCCTCCCACGGATTGCGTCCTTCTTTGGGCCAAACATGGAAATCCGACGGTGCGAGATCGGGGCTGTAGGGTGCATGAGGAAGAACAGTCCACTGAAGTTTTGTGAGCTCCTCTCGGGTGCGAAGACTTGTGTGAGGTCTTGCGTTGTCATGAAGAAGGAGAAGTTCGTTCAGATTTTTGTGCCTACGAACACGCTGAAGTCGTTTCTTCAATTTCTGAAGAGTAGCACAATACACTTCAGAGTTGATCGTTTGACCAAGGGGAAGGACATCGAACAGAATAACCCCTTCAGCGTCCCAGAAGACTGTAACCATGACTTTACCGGCTGAGGGTATGGCTTTAAACTTTTTCTTGGTAGGGAAGTGGGTGTGGCGCCACTCCATTGATTGCCGTTTTTTTCAGGTTCGAAGTGATGAACCCATGTTTCATCGCCTGTAACAATCTTTGACAAGAAATTGTCACCCTCAGCCACATGACGAGCAAGCAATTCCGCACAGATGGTTCTCCTTTGCTCTTTATGGTGTTCGGTTAGACAACGAGGGACCCAGCGGGAACAAACCTTTGAATATCCCAACTGGTGAACAATTGTGACAGCACTACCAACAGAGATGTCAAGTTGAGCACTGAGTTGTTTGACGGTGACCCGTCGATCATCTCGAACGAGTGTGTTCGCACGCTCCGCCATTGCAGGAGTCACAGCTGTGCACGGCCGGCCCGCACGCGGGAGATCAGACAGTCCTGCTTGACCTTGCGGCGATGGTGACACACGCTTTGCCCAACGACTAACCGTGCTTTTGTCCACTGCCAGATCACCGTAGACATTCTGCAAGCGCCTATGAATATCTGAGATGCCCTGGTTTTCCGCCAAAAGAAACTCGATCACTGCCCGTTGTTTGCAATGCACATCCGTTACAGACGCCATTTTAACAGCTGCGTACAGCGCTGCCACTTGTCGGAAGTCAATGAAACTATACGAGACGAAGCGGGAATGTTTGAAAATATTCCACAAGAAATTTCCGGTTTTTTTAACCAAAATTGGCCGAGAAAAAAAAGTGTTGCATTACTTATTGAACTGCCCTCGTATAACTTCCAGTGGTGGCGATGTTTTCTTCTACAGTGTAATTTCCGTGTGTGGGTCACAAGTCAGAAACGACTTCACGGTGCCATCAATTTGGAATCATTACAGTCGTCTCATCAGTATGAATTGCAAACTTCTTTATTTTTTTTCCATCCAAATTAGAAATTAATCAGCGAAAGCACTCGACGCCCTCTCGAAGGTTTTTTATTAATGAGAAAACATTTGACAGCTTTTGATATTAGTGTATCACTTTCTTCCACCCCTCAGAGGCGTTTTTGATGTGATGGGGCCTTCCACTGTGATTCCACGTGTCTGATGGCATCTGGTCTTTATCAACCAACTGGTCCAGAAATAGGCAAATAATCGACGAAACTAGTTTTTCAGACAGTATTTTCTGAATAGACAGCCAACCATGATCCAATATTTCTAAGACAATATATCGTACTCTGTATAGATTGTTAGATAACAATGTCTTTCTTCGTTTTTCTTAAGAGGGGACTTCTTTCCACGTCGTTGATTAACATGAAAATTGCAACTCGTAATCTCTGGTTCAGGAAATAAATTTCCAGCTGATTGGAATGGACATTAGCAACTTCCAGAGTCATTATGAGAGAAGGTTCCATCCGAGCACATTTTTATTTGTTAAGTAATAGTAAATATTAGGACTATGTAGTATGTATCAAATAGTGAGGTGCATTCTGACTCCTAACATGTACACAATTGTCTTTCATGATTCAAACAAACTGTTAGTGGTTAAATTGTGCTCTAAGCAAAATTCTGCCAGGCAGCTTCCCCTTTCATTCCCTTACTTCAGTTCTTTTCTCCCCAAACTTTTCTTCCAGTTCGTATTCCGACTATCGATTTCGAGTGCCCCATCACAAGTTTTCATCTCGCTTAGCGATCTGACCAATTTCTTTTCTCTCAAAAAGCATTTCCTTAATCTCTTCGTCATTTTCGGAACTCGTTGACGCGCAAGCCAGTAGTTCTGTAACTGGTTTGGCTGTGTGTCTGTCCTGGCTGTGGTAGCGACTTCACTGTGCAGCTCAGATAGCAATAAGATTTTAATGTTTTCGGCCGAGAACGATATTAAACAAATTTCCAGTGACCTCACGGAGAAATCTAAGGAGGAGCTATTCTCAAACACACGCATTTCTTGCTACCAGATGCTGAGACGAAGACAGGCGTTGTGAAGAATCTAGCCACATAAAGATCAAGGACCCAGACTAAAATAAATAAGCATAATCATCGTCCAACTGAGCTACTTATAAAATTACGGGGGCGTTCGATCTGCAACGCTACACTTTTTTCTTGGCCAATTTCTGTTGGAAAAATGCGAAATTTATGAGACATCGTGGAATATTCCCACTTCAGCCCCTACAGCTTCATGAAATTCCAACAGCTGACAGCACCGTATGTAGCCTCCAAAATGGCGTCCATAAAGGGGGTGCGACCCAAGCAGAGAGCTGTCACCGAGTTTCTTTCGGATGAAAACCAGAGCATCGGAGATGTTCATACCCGCTTGCAGAATGTCTGAGGAGATTTGGCAGTGAACAGAAGCACGGCGAGTCGTAGTGCGAGGTGTCTGTCAGCGTCAGAAGAGCTTACTGGTGATCCACGCCTGGCCTAGCAGCGTCATCGTCGCAGCAAGGTTGTGCATATCTGGCCGACCTCCACGTGTCGATCAGCTGCAGACGGCTGTGACTCCTGCGATGTGGGGACGTGCTCTCATTCAGGGTGACCGGTGGATCACTCACAGCTGAACAACCCTCATCTCGCACCTTCCGACTTCCGTCTGTCTGGTCCAACGAAGGATGCACTCCACGGCAAGCAGTACACGGATGACGGGCAGGTCACTGATGCAGCAAGACGTGAGTGGCTGATCAACTGTTTACTCACTCTGTCAGTTTTGTCAGTTGAATGAAACAACCAGATGAAACTGGCCATGTCAGCTATATGAAAATATGAACACTTTTTCAACCACTCTCTGGGTTTGCAATGTAGCTAATTATTACGAATTGTCATCTTACATCGAAAGCGTAGCTTACCACGGAGCTGGGAGGAGAGCAGAATTTTGGTCCTCACGCTGGCACAGCTGATTTCAGGTGAATAACTTCAGTACTTTCGGAGATATAAATTTTTACCTAAGGGACGACTGTGATGGATTCATCTATAGCATCAATTGAAACTACAACCAGAAGTACAGGTCCATAAGATCTAAATGTCTTTAATTTTCTTTCGTTTCATTACCACAGATTTCTGACTGAATAAAAAGTACTTTGGAAAATTATTATTTCATCGTGTTTTGGTTATTTAAGTGTTTTGCAGGGTCTTAGGACATTCGTTGAAATTTTATGGAAATTAAGTAAATGTATGTGTGAGAACATTTCTTGAATAATAGTGGAATTTGTGGCGCATGCCCAACTTAGGTTGATTTTGTAAAAGGCAGCTAGAAGGGGCGTTGAGTATTAAACTTTTAAGTAATTTATGTTGCGGAATGGAATCTAATTTTCTGTTCATTAAATTTTATTTAGTTTCGGAATTACGTGATTTTTCGTCTAAATTACCTGCAGTAATCTGATTGGCTTACATTGAAAATACCTGAAGTATACAAGTGCTCGAAATGATCTGATTGGCTGTTTAACATATTAGCCAATAGGAATTAAGCATATCCTGTGCGTACGAGTATGGCTTTGTGCCTCCGATCTAGGAGCCGATTAAGTTGTTCGGGAACCATCTTCTGGTAAACGCCTATGTTAAATCATGCTGATCAAATTTATTCCAGAATAAAGAAATTTGCGCGTTTTATTGCTTCTCTTGCCGTTGACAAAGAGCGGCTACAGTACTGAATATTTTGTGAGAGCTTGAGATTTGTGACTGATTTATTTTAGGAGATATTTGCAGGTGAACATTTTATTTCGTACACAAACACTGCGCGGCGTGTTTCGAGCAGATTACGAGACATTATATGCATTATAGGAATGTTTCTATACTGAGTCTGGGTGAGTGATTTCACTGACTTTTGTTTTCAAGGTTTATTGGAATGCCGCAATTGTTACATCAGGCCAAAAAATTTGCCATTCTGCATGCTTTTCGAGGAGCTAAGGACTGCACTGAGTGCAGATGATTTCTGGAGGAGACAATATTCCATAAAAACACATTTAGAAAGTGAACCAACGTCAAATCCTTACTCTGCGAATACATCACAACTCCATTCTTACTGCTCTCGCACAGATTACGAAGTCAAGTTTAGACTGATTACTGCACACACAGAGGCACTTTAATGGTTCTTCACACACCTCTGGACGTGAATGGACCATGAGAAAGTCCTAGTAAGTGATACGATGGATGTACTCACTGCCATGCACTTCACAGTCGTTACAACGGTGTAGATAAATGAGACTCAGTTTGGGAGGAGGAAGAATCACACTATCTTTTAAGTGACTGTAACTGATTGATTCCTCCAGTAAATGTAAGGGCCTTGCTGCTCTCACACGTAAACAACTCGGGTAATACATAACGAGTCCGTAATTATGAGCAATACATCATCCATCCGCGGTAACTATAGACTTTGCATTACTGTTCTGAAACTTCCTGCAGAGCTGAAAGGAACATGTAGAACTTAACGGTCGTTACTGGAAGAAATCCATAGTGTGTGGCTTTTTCAGTCCTTATTACGACCATGTGCTCCCTCTGAACGTCATCACGTCACCAGTGCACACAAATGCAACTGTGAGGCTACATAAATGGTCGGCTGTCAATTGGTTTTTTTCTTCGCTGTATGCAGACATCGTAAAGTGATCAATGGGCAGAATTACAACAGAGTCAGTGCCCATACTGACACATATGATGAGTTTCATTATGCACTTACTCGGGGAACTGCGATTGTGCAACACTATTGCATTGTAGGTAACACATGACACGTCGCCCGGCTAAAAACCAGGACGCCCTTCCTGCTGAAAAAGACACACGCGAGATTCTCCTGTTCTCCGGCAAAGTGGCTCTCCTTCCCCCTCTAACCACCAACCAACGAAAACCATACAGTCCTTAAAGGACTGCTTAAAACCTGTTCGTGGCTCAAAGTCAGATCCCTTATCAGTGAAGAGCCGTCGAATGACTAATCAGTTGAGTGGAAAAAGCTAGTCAAAAGTCAAGAGGCATCGATTACATTTACCAAATCACCCAACAAATGTCTGAAGTACGGCAAGCTGCAATCATTCTGGAGTGTTATACATGTGAGTCCTCTGGAAAAAATTAACAGCAGCTACTGCACCTTACGAACACATTTTCTTTTGCGAACTTCCAGCACGCTGCAGTACCTTAGGGCGACAACTACTATTCATCAGTAAATACAAAACCTGCCCAAGTTGCAAATTTTTACTTTTTATTCATTCGATGACCAGTTTCGAGCCGAGACCCATTTTGAAATCGTCATAACATAATTGGAAATGGCATTTCCGAAAATACCAATATGCAACAAACATTTTTGACATGTTCGTAAATGCTATTTTTGACTTATGATGATTTGAAAATGGGTCTCGGCCCGAAATTAGTCATCGAATAAATAAAAAGTAAAAATTTGCTACTCTGACTGGTTTCCCATTCTACTGACTTTTTTGCCACTGAGTTTTTGGTCGTAAGTTTGTTTGTATAATAAATGCCTCTGAAAAACCTACACGAGGCAAAATTCTAACTTCAATAAAAGTCTAACTGAAGAATCGTTAATATCAGAAACTAAGAATCAAAAGTAGTCTTGCCTCACCTGGGTTCCGCGAGTTCCGGAACCAGTACAGAAAAATGGAATAGACAGCAACATGAACATCATGTCCGCCCTTTTTATTGCTCATGACAGCCACACATTGCATGTTGTACCACCACACAGCGAGACCTTCAGAGGTGGTGGTCCAGATTGTAATACCTCTAATACCCAGTATCACGTCTCCTTGCATTGATGCATGCCTGTATTCGTCGTGGCATACTATCCACAAGTTCATCAAGGCACTGTTGGTCCAGATTGTCCCACTCCTCTATGGCGATTCGGCGCAGCTCCGTCAGAGTGGTTGGTGGGTTACGTCGTCCATAAACAGCCTTTTTCAGTCTGTCCCAGGCATGTTTGGTAGGGTTCATGTCTAGAGAATGTGTTCGCCACTAGTCGAGCAATGTCATTATCCTGATGGAAGTCATTCACAATATCTGCATGTGGGGGCGCGAATTGTCGTCCATCAAGAGGAATGCCTCACCAATGTGCTACCGATATGGTTGCACTATCGGTCGGAGGATGGCATTCACGTATCTTGCAGCAGTTACGGCGCCTTCCGTGACCACCAGCGGCGTACGTCGTTCAGACTGACCGGTTTGCCTCCAAACACGTCTCAGGCGACAGTCTGATTGAAGGCATATGCGACACTCATCGGTGAAGAGAACGTGATGCCAATCCTGAGTGGTCCATTCGGCATGTTGTCGGGCCCATATGTTCCACGCTGCACGGTCTCGTGGCTGCCAAGATGGACCTCGGCATGGACGTCGGGAGTGAAGTTGCGCATCATGCAGCCTATTGCGCACAGTTTGAGTCTTAACACGACGTCCTGTGGCTGCACGAAAAGCGTTATTCAACATGGTGGCGTTGCTGTCAGAGTTATTCCGACGCATAATCCGTAGGCAGCGGTCATCCACTGCGGCCTGAGCGAGGCATGTCATAGACAGTTCCTCTCTCTCTCTCTCTCTCTCTCTCTCTCTCTATGTCCGAACAACGTCGCTTTGGTTCACTCCGAGACGCCTCGACACTTCCCTTGTTGAGAGCCCTTCCCAGCACAAAGGGAAACTACATACAAACGAGCCGTGTACCTCCTTCCAGGTGGAATGGCTGGAACTGATTGGCTGTCGGACCCACTCTGTCTAATAAGCGCTGCCCATGCATGGCTAACATTTTTGGGTGGGTCTGGTGATCTCTGAACAGTCAAAGGGACTGTGTCTGTGATAGAATATCGACAGTCATCATCTATCTTTAGGAGTTCTGGGAACCAGGCTGATGCCAAACTTTTGGTGTGTGTGTGTGGTGTGTGTGTGTGTGTGTGTGTGTGTGTGTGTGTGTGTTTTTTTGTGGTTTTAGGGCGCACAACTTCAATGGTCATTAGCGCCCTGACTACTCTAAGAATGCACCGCGAGGCACAAGTTGACCACAACAACTAAAAGGGAAAACACGAGAAAAGACAGACTGACAGGCATAGGATTAAAAAACAGCATCATCAAATGTCCTTAGCGAGGTTTGTCAAATTGATAAAACGAAGAACACGAGCAGCTGCTCGTGGGTCATCCGCTAAAATGGCATCGAAAGTATTTGGCAGGTTAAGATCGAGGCGCAGTGTGTTAAGATCTGGACAGGACATTAAAATGTGTCTAACCGTCAGCAAGTGCCCACATGGGCAGAACGGCGCCGGCGCAGCCGTCAGCAGATGGCGATGGCTGAACCGGCAGCGTCCAATTCTTAACCGGGCTAAAACGACCTCCTCCCGCCAAGAAGGGCGTGAGGAGGACGTCCAAGCCACGGGATGAGGTTTTAAGGCCCGAAGCTTGTTGTCGGTAAGTGCAGCCCAATCAGCATGCCACAGCGATAAGATGCGCCGACAAATGACCCTGCTAAAATCGGACGAAGGGACACAACAAGAAGCTGTCCGAGGCTGGAGGACCGCAGCCTTGGCCGCGGCATCTGCAGCTTCGTTCCCAGGGATACCGACATGGCCAGGAACCCACATAAAGCTAACTGGAGAACCGACGTCCACCAGCTGCTGAAGAGAGCGTTGGATCCAGTGTACGAAAGGGTGAACCGGGTACGGATCACTGAGGCTCTGGATGGCGCTCAGGGAATCTGAGCAGATGACATAAGCAGAATGTCGGTGGCGGCAGATGTAAAGAACAGCCTGGTAGAGGGCAAAGAGCTCAGCTGTGAAGACCGAACAATGGCCATGGAGCCGGTATTGGAAACTTTGTGCCCCGACAATAAAGGAATACCCGACCCCGTCATTGGTCTTAGAGCCATCTGTATAAATGAAAGTCATGTCGATGAACTTCGAACGAAGTTCCAAAAAACGGGAGTGGTAGACCGAACCGGGGGTGACCTCTTTTGGGAGCGAGCTGAGGTCAAGGTGAACGCGGACCTGAGCCTGGAGTCAAGGTGGCGTGCGGCTCTCGCCCACTCGAAAGGTTGCAGGGAGTGAAAAATTAAGGTGTTGAAGGAGGCGACGAAAGCGAACTCCAGGGGGTAGCAGGGCAGAGACATACAACCTGTATTGACGGTCAAGAGAGTCGTCAAAAAAGGAACGATAAGACGGATGGTCGGGCATTGACAGTAGCCGACAGGCATACCGACAAAGCAGTATATCGCGCCGGTAGGTGAGTGGCAATTCGCCAGCGTCAGCATGAAGACTCTCTACGGGACTGGTATAAAATGCTCCGATCGCAAGTCGTAAACCCCGATGTTGTATGGAGTTGAGGCGGCATAAGATGGATGGCCGTGCAGAGGAGTATACGAAGCTCCCATAATCCAGCTTGGAGCGGACGATCGACCGATATAGACGAAGTAGGATGGTTCGATCCGCTCCCCACGACATACCACTGAGAACACGGAGGACATTTAAAGAACGGGTACAACGGGCGGCCAAATATGACACATGTGGAGACCAGCTAAGTTTCCTGTCAAATGTAAGGCCTAAAAATTTGGTTGTCTCCACGATTGGGAGAGCAACGGGACCGAGTCGTAAGGACGGTGGGAGAAACTCTTTGTAGCGCCAGAAGTTAATACAGACCGTCTTCTCGGCAGAAAAACGGAAGCCATTGGCGACACTCCAGGAGTAAAGACGGTCAAGAGAACGCTGAAGACAGCGCTCCAGGACACGTGTACACTGCGCGCTGCAATAGATGGAAAAATCGTCCACAAAAAGGGAGCCTGATACATCAGCTGGGAGGCAATCCATTATTGGATTGATCGCGATGGCGAAGAGAGCGACGCTCAAAACTGAGCCCTGTGGCACCCCATTCTCCTGGCGAAAGGTGTCGGACAGGACAGAACCCACACGTACCCTGAACTGTCGATCCATTAAAAAGGAACGAATAAAAAGAGGGAGGCGACCGCGAAGGCCCCATGTATGCATGGTGCGGAGAATGCCCGCCCTCCAACAGGTGTCGTAAGCCTTCTCCAAATCAAAGAACACAGCCGCGGTCGGGCGCTTCCGCAAGAAGTTATTCATAATGAAGGTCGACAAGGTAACCAGATGGTCAACAGCAGAGCGGCGCCTACGAAATCCACATTGTACATTGGTAAGTAGGCGTCGAGACTCGAGCAGCCAAACCAATCGAGAGTTAACCATTCGCTCCATCACTTTACAGACACAGCTGGTAAGCGAGATAGGTCGATAACTGGAAGGCAAGTGCTTGTCCTTCCCCGGCTTAGGAATCGGGCAACAATAGACTCGCGCCAGCATGCGGGAACATGTCCCTCAATCCAGATGCGATTGTATGTACGAAGAAGAAAACCTTTACCCGCAGGAGAAAGGTTCTTCAGCATCTGAATATGAATAGAATCTGGCCCTGGAGCGGAGGACCGTGATCGGCCAAGTGCGTTTTCGAGTTCCCGCATGGTGAATGGGGCATTATAACTTTCACAATTCGAGGAGCGGAAGTTAGGTGGCCTAGCCTCCTCTGCCTGTTTGCGGGGGAGGAAGGAAGGGTGGTAATGAGCGGAGCTCGAAACCTCTGCGAAAAAGCGGCCGAAGGCATTGGAGACAGCCTCAGGGGCCACAAGGACGTCATTCGCGACCTTCAAGCCAGAAACTGGTGAGTGGACCTTAGTGCCAGATAGCCGGCGCAGGCTACCCTAGACAACAGAAGGAGTAAAACTGTTGAAGGTGCTTGTGAAAGCAGCCCAGCTGGCTTTCTTGCTTTCTTTGATAATACGACGACACTGAGCACGTAATCGTTTATAATTGATACAATTCGCCACTGTAGGGTGGCGTTTAAATGTGCGTAAAGCACGTCGACGAGCACGTAAAGCGTCTCTACATGCTGCGGTCCACCAGGGGACCGGTACGCGACGTGGAGAAGGAGGGTGAGGGATGGAATATTCTGCAGCAGCGAGAATGACTTCCGTGAGGTGTGCGACCTGACGATCGCAGCTTGTAAAGGTTTGATCCTGAAAGGTCGCCCTGGAAGAGAAGAGCCCCCAGTCTGCCTTGGAGATGGTCCAATTAGAGAAGCACGGAGAGGGGGTATGCTGCAGGAGATGGATAACACACGGGAAGTGGTCGCTCGAATATGTATCAGAAAGTGCATACCACTCAAACCGGCGTGCAAGTGGGGAGTACATATAGAGAGGTCTAAATGGGAATAGGTGTGAGATGTGTCCGAAAGAAAAGTAGGGGCGCCAGTATTGAGGCAGACAAGATTGAGCTGGTTGAAAAGGTCTGCTAACAAGGAGCCCCTCGGGCAGGATGCTGGAGAGCCCCAAAGGGGATGGTGGGCATTGAAGTCTCCAGTTAACAAAAATGGTGCAGGTAGCTGAGCAATAAGTTGCATCACGTCTGCCCTGGTAATGGCAGATGACGATGGAGTGTAAACGGTACAAAAGGAAAACGTAAAAGTGGGGAGAGTAATGCGGATGGCAACTGCCTCCAGGCCGGTGTGCAACGTGATGGGATCGTAGTAAATATCATCCCGGACCAGCAACATAACCCCTCCATGAGCTGGGATACCTACCACAGGGGATAGGTCAAAACGCACAGAGGTGTAGTGTGCCAAGGCAATTGGATCGCATGGGCGTAGCTTCGTTTCCTGGAGGGCTACGACGAGCGGACGGTGCAAGCGGAGCAGCAACTTCAAGTCCTCTCGGTTGGAGCGAATGCTGCGAATATTCCAGTGAATAAGTGCCATCGTAAGAAAAGGAAGATGAGAGAAGTGGTCACCTCGAAGGCCGCTTAGGGCCTGGCTTCGAGCGAGCACTGCCGCCGCTATCAGTAGGCGGACAGTCATCGTCCATTGGGTCTATAGGGTCATCGGCCATCTCGGGAGGATGGCCGGGAGGGGGAGCTTCCTCCGCCGGTGAATGGCCAGATGTACGGCTACCAGCGGTGCGGCCAGGCGAAACGGATGACGGCCTGGGGCGGCAACCGCTGGGTGGCGCAGGAGAAGAAATGCGCCGTGGCGGAGAAGGAGAACTGTGCTTCCTATGCGCCTTTTTGGAAGGACGTTTAGTGGAAGTACCGGTCGAAGGCTGGGAGGTCGAGGTACGGAGGAAGTCTGCACGGGATGGTTCCTTCTGGAAGGCCCGTGCATCTGACTTCGATGTCTTCGTCTTAGCAGAAGCGGAGGAAGGGGCTGGTGTCTGTGGGGTGATGGGAGGAAGAGGAGACGTCGACCGCGCGATCTTAGCACTGGCCGAACGGACGACCGTGGTGCTGAAGGTCAGATCGCATGTCTGGGTTGCTACCTCCCGGGTAGTCCGAGGAGAGGCGAGGACAGTACTGTATTTCCCCGCTGGGAGCAGCGTGGGCTTCCTAGTAGCCAATAGCTTGCGAGCAGCCGAGGTGGACACTTTCTCTTTGACCCGAATTTCTTGGATACAGCGTTCTTCCTTATAGACAGGACAGTCGCGGGAGGATGCGGCATGGTCACCCTGACAGTTCACACAACGAGGAGACGGAGGTGGACAGTCACCCTCATGGGCATCCCTGCCACAAGTGACACATTTAGCCGCATTGGAATAAGACTGTCGAGTGTGATTGAAACGCTGACACTGGTAGCAGCGCGTAGGTGTCGGGACATAGGGGCGAACAGAAATAACCTCGTAGCCCGCCTTGATGCACGATGGCAGCTTAACACTATCGAAGGTCAAGAAAAGTGTCCGGGTCGGTACAAGGTCATTGTTGACCTTTTTCATGACCCTATGGACAGCCGTCACGCCCTGCTCAGCGAGGAAAGATTGAAGCTCCTCGTCAGTCAATCCGTCGAGGGAGCTAGTATAGACTACACCACGAGACGAATTCAAAGTTCGGTGGGCCTCCACCCGGACAGGGAACGTGTACAGGAGGGTGGCCCGAAGCAGTTTTTGTGCCTGAAAGGCACTCTCAGTTTCCAGTAATAAGGTGCCGTTACGCAACCTGGTACAAGATTTGACAGATCCGGCTATGGCATCTACGCCCTTCTGAATAACGAAAGGGTTGACAGAGGAAAAATCCTTTCCGTCCTCAGATCGAGAAACTACGAGGAACTGTGGGGCAGGCGGTAGTACTTTTGTCACTGTTGGCTGGTCACGTTTCCGTTTTTGGGTCGAAGTCGAGAGAGATGGAGTAGAATCCATTGCGGAGGAATCCCCCACGAGTGCCAGCGTCTCCGATGGCGCGCTCCTTCCTTGTGGGGACCCTCTCAGAGGGCACTCCCGCCTTAGGTGAATGTTTACACCTCAGGTCACACCTCCCGAGAAACAGACGGAGGGACCAATCGGCATGGTCAGAAGGTATCAGCTCAGGCAATCACCCCTCCCCGGGCCTGGCCTTTACCAGGGGGTACGCGCGTGCCTTACATGTCTACCCAGGGCGGGGACTTACGCGTTACCCCGTCACCGGCTACGCGTGCGAACGCGTGGGTCGGCCTTCAGGCACGCACAGGGAGGAAGGAAGAAGAGGAAAAAGAAGAGAGAGAGGGAGAAAGAGGACAGACTGTCTCAAACGCCGAGGCGGAGACCAGAGAAGGCAAGGAGAAGAAGGCAATGAGAAAGCAAGGAGAAGAAGGCAATGAGAAGGCAAGGAGAAGAAGGCAATGAGAAGGCAAGGAGAAAAAGGCAATGAGAAGGCAAGGAGAAAAAGGCAATGAGAAGGCAAGGAGAAAAAGGCAATGAGAAGGCAAGGAGAAAAAGGCAATGAGAAGGCAAGGAGAAAAAGGCAATGAGAAGGCAAGGAGAAGTCAAGGGAAAGAGTAAGGAAGACAGTGAGGTGGAGAAGAGCAAAGAAAGGAACCAACAAAAGGAAGGAAGAAACGAGAAGTGAAAAACCAAAAAGACCGCGATTATAGGTCGTGGAACCGTCCGTCTCCGGACGCAGGCGCTAACTACCCCCATGAGGGGGATGGACTCCTTTTAGTCGCCTCTTACGACAGGCAGGAATACCGCGGGCCTATTCTAATCCCCGGACCCGCAGGGGAGGTGTGTGTGTGTGTGTGTGTGTGTGTGTGTGTGTGTGTGGGTTTTTTTTTTTTTTTTTTTTTTTTTTAGTTACACTCACTGCACGAGAGGGCTCCCATGAAAAGTGAGTCATGGTATGGCAATGAAACCATGTTGAAACATTTGTGAGGTTGTGAGGACATGGGGAAGAGTAACAGTAAACAAACCATCAAAAATCGCATTTTAATTTCCACTTGAGAGGGTAAACGTTGTTAATTGCGTTCAGTGTTTACATTCCTCGTTACGAACTTCCGTCAGTGTGAAGACAACCTGCATCCAAGACAGCCTGGAACCGCCCTAGAGGTACCATTCCACGGTTGTTCAGAGCGCTTCGCGATCGGCGGGCCGTGGGATGTCCGGCTGCCGCGACACAGCTCGTGCACTGCGTGGGAGTCGCACATCGCGGCCAGCATTCTCAGCCACGGCAGCAGCAACTTCTTCAACAGTCTGGGGCGCAATCGGCTGTCGGCCTTTCTCAGGAGCAGTTCCCAAGTCGCCATTACTTGAACCAATTTGGCCAACAACGGTGCGGAGAGAAGACCTCTCTGCATTCCGTTAATGCTTCGATACTCGCGAAGAGGAGCACAACTACTGCTGAAGCATCGATAAAACATCTTCCCGTGCTCACCTTGTGCAGATCCATGTTTAATTCACTATGGGGAACGGATCGGGATAGAGATGAGATATAGCAAGGTGTTTTGGATGAAAGTTGTAGGTGCCAAAACGGGTCGATCATTGCTACAAATTGACACAACCTTGAACGTGATTTTCAAGGTGATGTGGAGGTCAAAGTGGTTTAGAATGGGAAGCCAAGTTCTTCATTCAAAATTTAAAGAAGCAGCAAATTCCAGGAATAAAATGGCACATAGTTCAAGGTCGTGGCTAGGTTCAATGAAGATAAAATAATCATGTTTTTCGTTCTAGTACGGATTAATTCACAATACGGAAGACGCAGCAAAATTCAATGTTAGATACAAACTGGAAGGCGCACAAAGGATCACGTATCATTACCAATAATAAAGGACACGGGAGCACGTTTTCGTAAGACGCTACGCAAAAATCGAAAAGTTTGCAATGAAAAATGGGGCTCGCTATAATTTCATGTTTGGTGCGTATGAAATGTTCCTCCGTGTGAAATTTAGATGGAAGTGAAACATGGACGATAACTAGTTTAAACAAGAAGAGAATAGAAGCTGTCGAAATGTGGTGCTATAGAAGAATGCTGAAGATTATATGGGTAGATCACGTAACTAATGAGGAGGTATTGAATCGAATTGGGGAGAAGAAGAGTTTGTGGCACAACTTGACTAGAAGAAGGGATCGGCTGGTAGGACATGTTCTGAGGCATCAAGGGATCACCAGTTTAGTACTGGAGGGCAGCGTGGAGGGTAAAAATCGGTGAGGGAGACCAAGAGATGAATACACTAAGCAGATTCAGAAGGATGTAGCTGCAGTAGGTACTGGGAAATAATGAAGCTTGCACAGGATAGAGCAGCATGGAGAGCTGCATCAAACCAGTCTCAGGACTGAAGACTACAACAACAGCCCGAGTTATTCCACGTTATGGATTAAAATGGGCCACCCTGTACATAGGAATAAACGGAGGGAGTGAGTTAAGCAATAACTAGACCAGATGAGTCCTCTGTTCCACTCGCGGATAGCACGAGGGAAGAACGACTGGAATGCCGGACATTTGCCACGCTTGACCCTTCGCCAGGTAGCGATCCCTCAGGTAAGGGACGCCCTTCCCCGTACTACTTCTGTCCGCTTTCAAACCGCCGTCTCCACATGTTACAACCAGTACTTAAGGGACCTCCTCCTTCGACATCTTGGCGAAATACAGATCTTTTCCGAAATCGAAGTATTTATATCTTTTGGGAAACGAAAGCAATTCCGGGTATTATGTCAGTATGTAATTAGTTGTGCCTAGTATAAATATAGATCCCTCTGTCTGTACGATAGCTTCCTTTTCACGCTTACTGATCGCGATAGAAACAGTCTATCGGCATGGGAGCAACAAGAAAGGAACGATGTAAAGAGAATGTGAATGTACGCTAATCATTTCTTTTTGGTCGCTGCATTTGTGCCTACTTTAATTACTACAGCTGGATGCCCAAAAGCAAATAAGGAAAGAAGAAATGGATATGTGAATGTTTGAAAAGAAGAACGACATACTCCACATTAATTTACTCTCTAAAATCCGACATCCCGTGCAGCGAAATATTAGTTAATAAAGTGTAGCGGGACTATGTTCAATGTTGATAAACAGAGATAAGCACGTCTGTCTAAAGTTGACGTACAATTTTAAAATGTTAGAAATAGGGAAATTTAGTAATACACAATGCTATGCTTGTAACGTATGTTGTTGTCCTACATTGTTTAGCTCTGGTATTTACAGGGTCAAAGAGAAAGAATCTTAGGTTTTGGAGGGAAAAGCCATAATTGTAATGATCTCCACTACAACAGAAACAAGAAGCACAACTTAAGGAAAAGTGTAATGTGTGTTTCAGCTCACAAGCGACATTGAAGCAGATAGCTCCTGTGACTTAGTATGGACAAAGCTTATATTCGACAACCGGAATAAATTAATAACTGGCTCCTTTCACCGTCCCCCGGTCTCAGATGAAACAGTTGCTGAACATTTCAAAGACAACTGGAGTATCACAAATAGGTACCCTACTCATACAATTATAGTTGGCAGTGACTTCAATCTACTTTCCGTATGTTGACAAAAATTTATTTTCAGACCCTACTGTACAAGGAAATCAACTTCCATAATTGTTATAAATGCTTTTTATAAAATTATTTTGAACAATAAGTTCGCGAGGCCATTCAAATTGTAAATGGTTACGAAAACACACTTGACCTCATAGTCACAAATAATCCTGAGCATCACGACGGATACAGGAATTAGTGAAAACACAGTCTTAGCGAGGCTCAATTCCGTAACAAAGAAATTCACCAAAACTAAACGCGAAATATATATATATTTATAAAATCAACTAAAAATTCGGTTGACGTCTTTCTAAGAGACAGTCTCCAATCCTTCCGAACTCTGTAAGCGAAGACCATATGTGGCTTGAGTTCAAAGAAATAGTATCAACACCACTCAAGAGATTCATAACAAATAAATTAATAACAGACGGAACTGATCCCCCAAGGTACACAAAACACGGAAAAGCTGCTGCAGGAGCACCGAAAACGCACGTATAATTAAGACGAGCGCAAAATCTCCAAGATTGGCGAATTTTTACGGTGGATCGAAATTTGGTGTGGATTTCAATGCGAGATGCATTTAATAGTTTCCTCAACGAAACTCTCTAGAAATGTGGCGAAAAATCCATAGAGATTCTGGTCCTATGTTAAGGAAAAGTGGTTCAAATGGCTCTGAGCACTATGGGACTTAACATCTGAGGTCATCAGTCCCCCAGAGCTTAGAACTACTTAAACCTAACTAACCTAAGGACATCACACACATCCATTCCCGAGGAAGGAGTCTAACCTGCGACCGTAGCGATCGCGCGGTTTCAGACTGAAGCGCCTACAACCGCTCGGCCACACCGGCTGGCTTAAGAAAACCAGCGGAAAGGCTCAGTAAGTACCTTTACTATCGCGGCAAATGCACGGCGCGGCAAATGTCCGCACACCAGACGACTGTCTGAACGCCTCAGTGCGAGCTCTAATTTCCCTTATCTTCGAATCGTCATTATTGCCCGGTTTGATAGTTGGTGGTAATAATACATGCTCTACATCCTCGGCGAACATCTGATTTTGGAATTTAGTGAGCAGCCCCTTCCGTTTAGCGCGTCGTCTATCTGCAAGTGTGTTGCACTTCAAACTTTCTATAGGATTTGTAACGCTCTCGGGATGGCTAAACGTACCAGTCACGAAACTTGCCACTCTTGTTTGGACCTTCTCTGTCTCTTGGGTAAGACCCAACTGGTAAGGCTCCCATACAGACCAACAATACTAGACTGGACGAACTAAAGTATTGTAAGAGATTTCCTTTGATGAAGGACTGCATCGCTTTAGGAGTCTATCAATAAACCGCAATCTTGAGTTCGCCTTACCTGTTACTTGTGTAATCTGATTCATTTGAGATCATTTCGAGTTGTCACACCCAGATGCTTGACGGATGTTACAGCATCCAATGATTGGTCATTTATCTTGCACTGTTATATTAATGGCGGTTTTGCTTTGTTATACGCAGTAGGTTACACTTACTGATATTGAGAGATAACTGCCATTCATTACACCACACGTTCATTTTCTGCAAATCCTCATTGACTTGTTCACAACTTTCGTGTGATACCACTTTCCTGTACACTACAGCATCACCGGCAAACAGTCGAATGCCGCTGTCAATACAATCAACCAGATCGTAATTCATTTGAGTCATCTCTGTCTCCCTCTACGATTTTTACCCTCCACGCTGCCCTGCAATGCTAAATTTGTGAACCCTTACTGTAACAGAAAACGAGTATTTCTGAACACTTGCATTTCTAAAATCAGTAGCACTTATTACAGCGAATAACGCCATGTTGTTCATTGCGCCAACTGTTCTGTAAAAGGTTGACTTTTACACACCTGTGTTCAGTACGAGCTGTTCCCCTGGATTTCTGACTGACTTTATATCGCGGCAGTAATCATGTTCTGATATCTGAGCCAGAATCGGTGCTTCTGGCTCCGTTCTCGCCCGACTACAGTCCGATGATCGGTCCGCAGCTGCAGTCCAGAAACAACTGTCCGAGCGACCGCCGCTTCGATCGCGCGGACTGTGGGGCCTGGAGAAACTTGTTTGCTCTTATTTAATATAATTTTCATGTTCTTCGCCAACTGATACAGCATCTTAGCTTTTCACGAGAATTAAGGCCATGTAAGCATGGTCTTTCAGAATGAAATTCTGACCAAAAAGCTATTCTGGAAGCTGGAGTGCAGAGTTTTTCTTAATCACTCCTTTTGCGTTGTGTAGATATTTCCACAGCAACTTTCATCCGCTAACAAACATTTCTTTACATCTAACAGGGTACCAAAATACCAGTTTTCATAAATTTAGCTTTACAACTTTTTAAAGGTACCGAAATATTTTCTAAAAGATTTTCATGTGCTATTGGACTCTTCGGGGCTGCATTTTCAGCAACACTGAAACACGTATTTTAATTACTTTCTGACAGACAAACTAGATTCCAGTTTTCGCATTTCTACCCTCAACACTGCCTTAATAGCGACATATTTCGAAACATTCTTCATGCTCGTTTCGCCCCCTTTAGGGTTGAAATTTCGGGCAATACCTTACTAGACGACGCGTACAGTGTAAGGTCCGCACCTCCTGGAGATTCCGAGTTGCTCACCTCACCTGACCTGACCTGACCCCGTCTAGCAGGGAGGAGGCGAGGACAGCCCCACACAGCACGCGACACAGCGCGCCCTACAGCCACTCGTGTTCACCGTCTCTGCAGCAGTGTCCGCAGTCTGTCGTTAGCGTCCCCGGGTTCGATTCCCGACCGAGTCGCTAATTTCCTTCTCTCGGGGTCTGGGTGTTTGCGCCGCCCCTGTAACTTCAGGTCATCTCCACCGCCGTGCAGATCGGCCGAGTCGCGTGAAACGGGACGGCTTTCTCCTGCCGGCCGAACAACCCCGGGTGCAAATCTCCCGGCCAACACCGAAACGTCGGCACCTCAGTCCGTTTCCATGGCTCCGCAGCTCAGTCGGTAAAAACTAAACCCTTGTGGGACCACTCTAATGTGTGTGTGTGTGTGTGTGTGTGTCCGCGCCAGTCCACAGACAACTTTCACTATATCTATGCCAGAACGAAAAATTTATACAATTACTGTTGTCAAATTATGCCAACATGTACACTTCTGTATGATTTATACAAGCTGAAGGAAACGTTCTTCTGCCTGAAAACTTCCTGTGGTGTACACATTTTTTACACCCCAGTATTTTCCGATTCAGCGTGAAACATCGCTTTCAAACGATATGAAGCACAGGAAATGCACCGTCATGACTGTACCTGTTTACCCTCATGTACATAACCGTAATACGTTATAGAGCTCTTTTCCAACACACTTGTCGTGTATCAATCAGCTCTAAACCTAAAGCACCACAAAATTAGTATCGTGATGGGGCATGTAGTGAAACTAAGTAACCACCTACAGATCCAAACCTGAGACGACTTTGCGGAATGTGGTGGTGGGTACTTTGTTCACCGAAGCCGTTCTTCGCTGCGCCGTGACGTCAGTCACAGACAAAGATATCCAGACGGGCAACCTCCGTAAGGGCCTGTTGACGAGGACAGGGGTGCGGGACGGGGGGTTACAGCAGTTCTGTCAGATGACACGGGATGGCGCTGGGGTGCGAAACTGCTCGGACAGCGGGCAGCAGGTAACTGCACACGAGGCCGTGGCAGTCGAAATCCCCACCACCACTTCCCCTCAAATGCCGGCACAGGGCACCATCCAGTTCTGAGACATTTAGTCGCTGCGGAAGGTTACGTTATCGCTACCGAGTATTTGCTGGAACTGCACACTGTCTCTGTTAGAGGCTAGATCAACATAAAAGCGAGCATTAGCCAATGTACAAGACTCGGAAAACGAATTAGTTAAATGCCCAGACACCTAACTCAGTCATTAGCAACGATAAACACACTCTTCGTAACAAACCGAACCTAAAATCATTCTATGAATCGGCATGAGCTGACTAAAGGAGCGATTATTTGTGTAATCGTATTCAAGCAGATTATTGATCCTTATGTGACTGATCGGCGTTTTTATTCATTTTATATGTCCTATGAAATGAGGATAAAGTAGATGTCATTAATTGCAACGCATGTTACTGCCGCCAGTTGCAGCTGTATGCAGAATTATGCAACAGAATTGTCTTTTGACACTATGTTGTAACGTCTGTTATAGAAGGCCAGTTTTCAGCATAAAACCTAGTTATGAATATTGGCTCATCACGGCTCCCTATTAGAGAATCAGCCAGCTGCTACAGTCAAAATTGCGCACAGCGGAGAAGCGCAAAATTTTGTTGCGGCGCTCCTTTCCATTATTTGTTAGAAGTATTTTCCAACATTGCTTACTTCAAATGGTCTGTCTTCACGTACTGTGAAGAACTTGTCTCAGGCTTTGCTGCCTCAGGTAGGGCCCATAGTGTCTGCGCAATACCTCACCGTCGAGAAGCTCGACACAGTTCGCGCGCACTGTTACGTGTTGAAGCGATTATGTTTCATGTTGTTGCTGTTTATTTTTGCTTCTTTCGAGTTCGTTCGTTATGTTTGACATTAATAATGCCGAATTGTCCTACGGCTGTGTGTGAAAACTGTAATCAGAAGACTAAAAGGCAGTAGTATTACTTGTAATAAGTTCCCTCGAACTCCTGAAACATTTGCTCAGTGGGTTCAGCTCTGTAGCAGTAGTGACAGCATTAACATTAAAAATGCTACTGCCTGTAGCAAAAACTTTAGAGAGGACGTTTGTTTACAGTATCTACAAGCTGAATTAAAGAAACTTCAACCAAAATAGGTTTTAAAGCCGACTGCAAATTCTATAAGCTTGTGAAACTCGTAAACGTGCACTTAACATGCTAGAAAAAGTAGATCAAAGCATAGAATCAGAGAAGGTATTATCGAGGATGAAATTAAAAAAAAATTAATGAAGAATTATCACCATTGAGGGAAAACAATTCAGCGTTTAATTTGCTTTTCGTTCTCAGTATATTGTTATCCGCTATTACTGTTTCACGCGTTAAGAAAAGAGAGGAAGTAATGCAAAGCATTAAGTATCTACACAGTGCTGACGACTAAAGTACACAAAAGTTTTGCTAAAAGCACTTCACGAGTAAGCAAAAAACAAGCTTAAGTGAAGCAGAATATTTGTGTGTGTTGAGCATTTGATGAAATGATTGGCATATGCTACGACTAAGAAAGTGACGCCATATATGGACCACATAGCCAGGTACAGGTTGTGAGACCTGAGTTTCTCCTGGCGTATACAACTTTCAAATAATTTCCGGGAATTCAGCCAGGTAACACTTTCAGCAGTTTGCCTTGAAAATGGCGGGGTGTTCTCCCGCCGAAATATCGGCGGTCGCTGAAAGTGTTACCTGGCTGAATTCCCGGACGTTATTTGAAAGGTACAGGTTGTTATTGCATGTGGTTTATATGGAGCCTGGAAGCAGTCTGTATACTGCTGGTCACGAAAGAGACGCAAAAATACATCACTGGATGTATTTCTTCCAGATCCGACTCCATAGAGCAATCACTTGGACATCATAGTGACAAGATAATAGTAATATCAAAAGGTCCTATAAGCTCTGCGGCAACAGAGGAACTATCTCGTCCTAGCTTAATCGTCTTTTCAAACGCAGCTCTCTGTGTAAAGAAGCAGATGTGAATAAAAACCTGCCAAAACTTTTAATCGGAAGCTTCAAACTATTTCTCAAGAGATCTCCGCAATTTACACTAAGATCATTACTGTACCTACATCCGGATAAGGCACCTAACACGTCGGCAAAGACAATGAGGGCTAAACAGCTGCACAAAGGAGCACACACATGGAGAGCTTCCGCAGTTCATTCCATATGGGATTAAGGTATTTAATTTGTTGTTGTTGAATTGTTGAAGTACGGCGATCAATACTGAAGCTTCAGAATCATCAAACGCAGAAATGACAAGTAAATTGAATTATATCATTTCCTTTCTACTTAATACCTGCACGAAAAAAAAGTTATACACTATTGATGACTGTGACGAAAAAACTGCGTTTAGAAACTGAAAGCTCTTATGATTGTTGCGTTTCCTGTACTACTAAAAATGTGTAATACTTAATAACGACTGAAGGATGCCAAGTTATAACTTATCTCATAGAAAATGTAAAGCAATAGAATGTATATGTCATGGTGATCCATAATAAGTAGTTATACATCTGTCATTACTTGAAAGACAATATGATAATTTCATTGCCGTGGGAAGCAGTAAGTCCCTGTGTAGGTAAGCTTCAATCGAACTCATATCTTATTACATCGACCTTCAGTTTAGTAAATTAATGGTGGCTTAAGCGCATTACGGCCATGCGCGAACGTGAAAAATCCTCTCTTCTCGACGGTGACATCACGCGGAAGTGCTCGCTGCCGAAAGCGTTGGCCCAAATTTTCTATGTAAGTATTGCTTGTTGCTGCCTACACAGATGCGGCTACGCTCTCTCGGTCTCACCCCTCTGTCACCCCACCTTGCTACCCTTGACGTCAGGGAGGCCGTTGCCGAAGCGCCTCTAGCGTGATCTCACGAAACTAAGCAGGCGACACGCCTGACATCTACTGTCGTCTAACGGAACTACGAGCACACCACCGGGACAGTGGTTTAGGGGGGGCTTCCTCTCTGTATATGTTACTCTGTGCGTCAGTCCCGCTGCTGCCGCCCCCCCCCCCCCCCACCTTTGTGCTTCACACTGCAGCCGGATTCCACCAGCCTCGCCGCGTGACGTCACCCGCTGACCCTGGACTGGCGACTCGCAGTTATCTGCAGTGCGCGGACGCCCGCTTCCTGCCCACAAACCGCTGTTCCGCCGTGCCAGCGCGTCTCCTCGAAGATTCCAGGCTTGCAGCGAAATGACGACGACGAGAACAATCGAGAAACTGCGGCCAGTAAAGACGCCTTACGGAGGGTCACCCCACCCACGCGCCATTCGCGGGCGGAACAGGAACCTCAATTTTTCGTGTCTGTTCCCTTGTGCTGCGCCGAGTACGATGTGTACGACGTGTAACAAATGGCACCATATACCATCACGCCGGGTGATACGCCAGTATGGCGATGACCAATACACGCTTCCAATGTGCGTTCACCGCGATGTCGCCAAACATGGATGCGACCATCGTGATGCTGAAACAGAACCTGGATTCATCCGAAAAATGACGTTTTGCCATTCGTGCACCAAGGTTCGTCGTTGACTACACCATCGCAGGCGCTCCTGTCTGTGGATGCAGCGTCAAGGGTGACCGCAGCCACGGTCTCCGATCTGATAGTTCATGCTGCTGCAAACGTCGTCGAACTGTTCGTGCAAATGGTTGTTGTATTGCAAACGTCCCCATCTGTTGACTCAGGGATCGAGACGTGGCTGCACGATCCGTTACAGCCGTGCGGATAAGATGCCTGTCATCTCGACTCCTAGTGATACGAGGCCGTTGGGATCCAGCACGGTGTTCCGTATTACCCTCCTGAACTCACCGATTCGATATTCTAAGAGTCATTGGATCTCGACCAACGGGAGCAGCAATGTCGCGATACGATAAACCGCAATCGTGATAGGCTACAATCCGACCTCTATCAAAGTCGGAAACGTGATGGTACGCATTTCTCCTCCTTACACGAGGCATCACAACAACGTTTCACCAGGCAACGCCGGTCAAGTGCTGTTTGTTTATGAGAAATCGGTTGGAAACTTTCCTCATGTCAGCACGTTGTAGGTGTCGCCACCGGCGCTAACCTTGTGTGAATGCTCTGGAAAGCTTATCATTTGCAAATCACAGCATCTTCTTCCTGTCTTAAATTTCGCGTCTGTAGCACGTCATCTTCGTGGTGTAGCAATTTTAATGGCCAGTAGTGTACAGAGGTGGCTCATGGCTCTGAGCACTATGGGACTCAACATCTTAGGTCATAAGTCCCCTAGAACTTAGAACTATTTAAACCTAACTAACCTAAGGACAGCACACACATCCATGCCCGAGGCAGGATTCGAACCTGCGACCGTAGCGGCCGCGCGGTTCCAGACTGTAGCGCCTAGAACCGCATGACCACACCGGCCGGGCTACAGAGGTATCAAAGAAGGGGTGTTAATAGTGGCAAAATCACCGAGATGAGGTAAGTAGAGCAAGATTATTTTTCAAGTACTTGTTTTTTAATCTACATGTGACCCTTACAAGTGCTTGTTAGTCAAATAACGAGGTCAGTACACTTGTTTCATTGTAACTTTGTCTTTCGCGGTATAAACCTGTGTGCAACAGAATGTTTCCTTCTTCCTGAAAAATGAAATTAGTTTTTTCTGTTACAACCTTGTTCTGGGCAGCTATTTAATTGTAATACTAGTCTCTACTTTGCCGCTCTTTATACTGAATTCAAGGTATTACTACCGGCAACAACTGCAAAATAAAGCTTACTCACTTCATAGAACAGTACGTGTGTCACTGGATACGCGATGTTCTGTGCCTGCAGGTCCTAGCGCATTTAGACGAGCCTCGAAATAAAACACGACGCTGTCTTCAGCTTTAGGAATGACTTCGACAGCTCAGGGACACTACACAGCTGAGTGTACCTGGCGTGAAAATGACAGCGACTACATTCTTAGACCCAAATCCTACGCATTAGATCGCATGCATTACGACAATTCCAAGAGTAAGAACTAGGAAAAACAAATAAAAGGTAATTGCCATCGTCAAACAGGAAAGTGGGACTATGACATACGACGTATTTCTTTTAACGATAGCTTACTCATGACTATTTATGCTTCTGCTCTCTCTCTCTCTCTCTCTCTCTCTCTCTCTCTCTCTCACACACACACACACACACACACACACACAATCAGCATTAATAAACTAATTATACAACAGTCTACACAAATCAAGTAGTGGTCGGTATTATTTCGAAAGTACGAGTATCGTGAAAGTCTGTGGTGATTTGATGTATTTAACTTGTTGAACTGTATTGCCAATGAAGGCAGATCTAATTACATGGCGATGTCTTTCGAACGACGTGATCTCTTCCTCTCACAAAGCACACACGGCCAGCTGCCATATTCCTGTCGCGCGCATTATTCTCAGCTCACTGAGCAATGTGTTGTGTCACCTATCAAATGTTTACTTTTCTCAGTAACAACAGTTTTATTCCCGAATCACATTTTCTCATAGTTTTCAAGCCGTAAGTCAGTAACCAGTATATGGCATGTGCGTCTCGTATTGCCCGAAGGCTACGCTCGTCATTATTTTAGTACTCCTCAGATGAAGAAAAGGAATAAAATTCTTTGTTAAGTTTCCATTCCAGTCGCTCAGTGTTAAAAATACGATGGGTTATGGGATTCAATCACAATTCCAACAGCATTGGCGGTTTATTTTTGTGTGAATTGTTAGTCTTTTCTCATTCGATGAAGCATCACTATTTGTGAGTAACGGTCACATTTCTCTTGTTGACCGGTTTAATTGTACTTCTTGCCAAAACACACTATAATTTTAACATTCATTTTTGGAACAGCTACTGTGACAGAATTCTGAAAGAGTGTCTCATTAAACAAGTAATTGGCGACCAGAGCTCAATGGCTTACCAAGAACCTCATTGTGTCTACTTGTGGTGTAGTTCAGTTCTTTTATCTTGGCGGCTCGCGCATGCCCGCCCAGACGCGGGAGATTGCTGCGTTGCCAGTTGCACACGACGCACGCCAAGAGAAGCAGCGCCATAGTATAGTATAGTTCGCAAACTTACGTTTAGGGGGGAGCGCGCAGTTCACGAAGTAAAGCCACCAAGGCTGCTACAGAGACGTGCTCCCCGCATTCCGTGCTGTGCGCGATTTTGTCATCACTGCACTGCTCGCCTGTGCAGACACATGGTGTTCCCACTGCTTTGACACACTTATTCGATTTCACATAAACTATCTGGCCCAAAAATTTGATTTTAACACATCTTCACTGATACTTTCCCCCCCATAAATGACAATTTTGTTTCGATGTTCAACGCAGTTATTGTGCAGCATTAAGTGTAGTAAACCATTGCACGAAATTTTGAAGAGTTTGCAGAGGTAAAAGTCCATAGCGTATACTTTCCATATGGTCGATTTTAGTTGCCACTAGAAATTTCAGATAATTACATTCAACGAATGAAATTCATGAAGACACTTCGATATTGTTTTTAAATAAAGAAAACATTCAACACCGCACAAGGTTTGAACTCAGAACCTGTTGCTTAGCAGCCAAGCACCTTCACAATTATGCCAAGCAGCTCGTCATTCAACATAATTCCTGGAGGACTTTAAAGTATGACTATGAATTATTCACGTTTCGTCGAAGTACAATAGGAAATAGCCGGCCCTGGTTGCCGAGCGGTTATCGGCGCTACAGCCTGGAACCGCGCCACCACTACGGTCGCAGGTTCGAATCCTCCCTCAGGCATGGATGTGTGTGATGTCCCTAGCTTAGTTAGGTTTAAGTAGTTCTAAGATCTAGGGGACTGACAACCTCAGAAGTTAAGACCCATAGTGCTCAGAGCCATTTGAACCATTTTGAACAATAGGAAATAAACAATTACTGCTGTTCTTTATTGTGAAAAAGCAGTTAGTGAGAATTTCCTCGCTATTGCCTGAATTAGGAGGCTTATTGCTTGTTTGGTGTAATTAATTAATAGAATATGAAGCAATTGGTATAAAGAATGCTTTTTCCAAACTTTCTTTTATAGAAAGTCTGCTATCAAGACATTGCTTCTGTCCAATTTATTTATGACTGAACGTTTCTAAAACTGATGACACTCGTCCGTGCTCTGAACTGCAGTCGAGCTCTGGCAACGTCGTTCTCTGTTCATTGGCTGACTGTTTTGTGACGTCAGATGCGCAGATCGAACCTAAACTTGGCCGCCATCGTAAATGACGCGCACTTTTTTTAGCATAAGAGAAGAAATTTCCTGTTTATTTTCATACTAGGAATGTCTTGTTTCGCTAGCTGCGATAACTCTCACAGATTTACAGTCGTTGGAATCTATAAACTAAAATAAAAACCACAACTTCAGATAAATCGCCACAGATAAGAAAGTTCGATGTGTTTACAAACTGGTAAAGGTAAAGTAATCTCCTCCTTGTGTTCCATCATTCGCCAATACTTCGTTTCCATGTCTGTAGCGGTTTAAGAGATATGAGGCACGTTCTAAATATTTCATTGCCGTGGGCGCGAGATAGGGAAATTGCCTTCACAAAGAATATTCCAGTCATTGCCAAGTGTTCGTAAGTCTAAAAACGTTATAAAAACAGGTTTGTCTTTGTTTAATTTTACCTTCTAAGAGGAGTCATAGGGTCACTACTGTCACGTCCCTATAATTTTCTGCAGCACAAACTAATCTTTTGCGAGGTCAACGACTAGGAGTTTTCCCAAGCTTCTGTAGATATTACGTATCAGTATTTTACCACCATGACTTATTAAACTGATACTATTTTGGTAATATTCACACCTGTCAGCACCTACTTTGTTTGGAATCTGAGTTATTACATTCTAGCACAATGGCATAAAAACGGCGATTACAGAGAGAGGCCCCAACGTCTTCTCCGAAAACTGTTTCATTGACGGTGTTAGTCCTAGTTCCGCTTTAACCATCGGAGGAATATCAGAATGGCGGATATCGAAAGATGCGACCATGTGATAGAAAAGCAACTGGAATCACACAGGAGAGAAAGCTACTGCGCATTTTCCGACAACTGTCTCGAACCGCTAATTCGAGGACCCACACAGAATGGGAATTGATTAGACTATAGACACAGGGATTAATGATCACGATTTCAACGTAGGGGCGATGGTTACTGAAGCCAATACATCCTTCACCGAGTGTAGGAGAATATTTACGATGGGAAGAGTAGCTAAGTAGGTGTTAGTATCTTAAGACAATGTGCATCATTTATTTTCGATATGATGGACGTGAAGGAATTATGAGCAAAGTGTAAAATGACAAGATGGATAGAAAGTAATGTGCAGCACAATGGCTACCGTCTTTCAGGTTTTGGGTTATGTAATTAGTGTAATTACGTAAAAACTGTAATTACTGAAGCCGGCCGGAGTGGCCAAGGGGTTCTAGGCGCTACAGTCTGGAACCGCGCGACCGCTACGGTCGCAAGTTCGAATCCTGCCCCAGGCATGGATGTGTGTGATGTCCTTAGGTTAGTTAGGTTTAAGTAGCCCTAAGTTCTAGGGGACTGATGACCTCAGAAGCTAAGTCACAGTGCTCAGAACCATTTGAACAATTTTGTAATTACTGAAAAAATGTGAAGTCACTTTAAAGCAAAGTCAACAGTTAGCAAGCTACTAAAGCTACCGCAAGATTTAATTGAAACAAAAATAGCTCTTAAGCAATGACACAGCTATATCTAAATTTCACTATCGTTTATGACTAACATGCTTCGTCGATGAACTTTGATTCTGATACGACATTCTACATCTAGCAGTACAAAATGAGTCCTGAGCTGGAGTGCGATCCAAAAATAAAAAGAACAGCTACTTCCGGCCACTTTACGGTGTGTGGCGGAGGGTACTTGGGGGCAGGAAGGTCATTCTGCGCTCCGTCGCCGCGTCAGCCTCGCTGCCGCACACTTCTCTCCCCCACAGCAACAGGTACTTCTTTTCCGCGGGTGTGGCCGCACTGCGCCAGCTGCTCGGGGAAGTCCCGGCCTCTGTGGAGCCTGGGCTGGCCGCGGCGGGCGGCCGCTCCCCGGTGGCAGACCGCTCTCTCTCTCTCTCGCAGTGGCTGTGTGTCTCCTCAGTGTTTCATCCTCGCAGGCAGAGTATTTGCCTCCGCGCCTATCGGCAAAGCGTCAACCACACCCGCGTATTCAGGCTGTCCAGACGTTTACGCCCCCACATGAGGTTGCCAACGTGGAAGCTTCACTCTTGCCAGCTGAGGTATCCGCCCACGCCTTATGACAAATTTCAACATGTCTAGATACGCAAGCTTCATCCATCGTGCTTCACAAAACTAAAGTGTCACCAAGTTTTACAATAGTATAAGCAACCCGGCAGTGGTAACGATTCACTTTAAGTTATCTCCTTTATATAGAACATGCGCAAGCGTAACATCTGACACAGTAATGAAAAAACTTACGAAAACGCTATTTATTCTGATTTTTTTCCGATACAGAAGTTGTTAGGGCTTGACAAACATATCCCTACATATAACGGTAGGTTCGTGTAGACGGGAAACAGTTTTACATTTATTGGGTACTGTATTCGAATTTCGCGAATCCAGACTGACCGCCGCTGTTTGCGAAACACGAAAATTTGGGCCGGATCTGAACTAACCCGAATGCCGCACAAACTCACGTCAATCCGGGTTCGTAAAACGCGAAACCATTTGGTAATGTTTACCACAGCTGTACTCGTGAGAAGAGAGTGTCTGCATCTCTCAAGGGCACTGAAGTGTGATCGGGAGATGGTATTAACACGTACATTGCAAACATGGAGTTGAATTTATTTCAGAACTACGTATCACTGTATTTCGATTTAGAATCTCGTTGAGTACACTGGAATATGCAATTGGAATTATCGTGCATTGACGGAGACTAATGGGTTACGATTTCCCACAATACTGTTGTCACAGCGTAAATACGAGACTGGATCTATGGCTTGGCCCACTTTAAAAGTATGCTCTCTTCTTCATCAGCGGTAGGTTTAGCTTCCATTTTGTTTTGCAAAGACGCAGTTGTATTTCTTGCATGAAAGGACGTTTCTAAGGGAACCTATAGATTTCTTTCATTTCTATTCCGAGCTCAGCAGCGAACTGCAATAGCGAGTGACGTCGGCACGAGAGCTTCCTGCAGCACATTCCTGTCTTCTGGTATCACGAGGTCTCAAAACGACGACGTCCTTATGTGTGAAACACAGCCGGTATCGGTAATTTCGAAATTTGTCTGTGTCCGTACCTCTTCAAACTGATGTCCGCATATAACTACCAAAACCAGTTATGTTTTTGTGAAAAAGCTAACGCACTCCAGAGAACAAGACGGGCTGCATGCCGTGCAGACAAATTGGCCACCGATATGCGGCAGTCTGTGTCGGCAGCCTTTAGTGCGCACCGCGAATACGGCACGACGCTGCTTTCAGCTGTAGGGACAATCTGTGTGCGCCTCACGCCGCCCTGCCCGGCGCGTGGAGCAGCCACCAACGACGCTCTTAAAGCCCAACTCCAGAAAATAAGCTGCTTATGTATGAGCAGTAATGAAGAGGAGATGAGGTTATTGCAACATTTTCAACATTTCGCGGCCCTGTCAGCAACTGTATAAATATTAATTTGAAATTAACAACAGCCTCAGTTGCAATGTTTACCTAGGTTTCAGTTGGGACAGCCCAACCTTCTTCAGAATAAATGGAACTACTATTTCTCCATACTGGGCAACGTCAGAAACTAAAAACTATAATACAGAAATACGTCGCCACGTTGTAATAACTTACCCGCGACCGCTATACGGCAGCAACGGACGTTGTACTGGTACTGTCCACAGCCTCGAGAGCGCATGCGCGACAGTCTGTTAACACTCGTACCAACGAGTACTCCTGAACTTAAAATTTTATGAACAACCAGGTGCGGCTAACGAAATTGACGTACACGTTGTCCAGTAAGGAGCACAGATATAGCGACTGTCTTAGCATTTGTAATAATTTGTTGGACGTCAAAAGTGAAGGGACCAATGCGTTTACTATTTTAAACCTAGCATATTTGAGCTAAACATCGAACTTGGCCGCATGGGGATTACTACGGGTTTGAAATATCGGATGATCCCAGCTATTCGGCAAAACGGGAGTGCTAAAACATGTTGATTACTCCCTACGATTATGGCGGATGGAATAACGGTTGAACACCTTCAAGAAAGTTTTTGCTTCGCAGCTGCAGCTGGTCGTTAGCAATGTTATTTTTTGTCATGTAGTACGTGAACTTCGCAATGCAAGAGCTGAGTATTATTCGGAGGGTTGACTGCGTGAGCCGTTTGCACCAAGTGTTCAGCGAATGTCGAACCACGCTTGTCATCTGTAACTTTAGTAGGGATAGGCTCCTTGTATCTCGTTAGTAAGACTCTTTCTGTTTGGCCGATGTAAAATTTCGGACAATTGCCACATGCAATCTTGTAAACTCCAGATAACGACAATTTAGGCTTTTTAAAAGTGTGAATCAGGTTCTTCTGCAGCCTACTATTAGTAGGCAAAATTGTCTTGAACCCCTGGTTCTTTAGAAGACGCCATATTTAATATGAAACTATCTATGAAGGGACTAACTTCTGGCATGATACCTAACGTGGAACTTTTACTTTTATAATTATTTACTTTCCTGTCATAGAGGGGTCTCCATTTCAAGCTCGTAACCGTTATTTCGGGCTGTTGTTTCCAGGGTTGCTAGTTCGTGTTCCAAGGCTTCTGCGGAGAGGGGAATGGATATCGCTCTATGTATACTAGAGTGAAAAAGTGCCATTTTATGCGCCAGCGGATGTGCAGAATCGGCAGGTATGACATTCTCAGAAAATTTATGCTTCGTGGAGATGAAGATGTCATATTCAATGTGATCATCTACTATAGATAACGTAAGATATAAGTAGTTCAACGTCCTACTGGGTGACTCGTTTTCAAGACTAAAAATAATTTTCCCGTGGAGATCGTTAAACAGTGCAAGTATCTGATCTATGTCTTCTTGGGACGAGTCAATCACCAAGAGAATATCAACCACGTATCTCGGCATACAACTTTATTTTCTCCGCCATCTCTATATTATTAACAAAAAAATTGAGATTCTATCGTATCCATGAATATATCGGAAAGAATCCCAGCTAGAGGGCTACCCAATGCTAACCCGTACGCTTGTGAGTATATTTTGTCATTAAAAGAAAAGTAATTGTATTTCAAAACAATGCGCAGGAGATTCATGAGCACATCAATTTCAATATCTGACAATTTCTTATGGAAACGCAAGACCGATCTACAGGTACGTTGGTACGGAGGCTGGAAACATCAAAGGAAGCCAGCTTGGATGTGGCATGGCAGATTACATTATTCAGTTTATTTACCATTCGACAGTTTCTGAAAGTAATTTTTCTGGAAAGCGAAGTTGTCCTTAATTTTGTAATGTAAACAGATAGCCAGCTTATGGTACGTACTATTTGTACTGTCCACGATCGGACGTATCGGATGGAAGATTTTGTGAAATTTGAATTGTCTCGTTAGTATGGGAGGCTTCGGGTTCATATTCAAGAGTCATTTCTTTAGGAACACTCCTATTAATTTATTAGTGTTCTGCAAACCTGTTCTTATCTCTTTATGTAACGCTGGAGTAGTATCTGATTCGATGGAAGTAATGCCATTTTGATCGAAAAATGCCTGTTTAATCTATGTATTCCGCTTTGCAAGCTATAATTAACGAGTTCCCGTTATCGGCTTTCGTAATTAGGGCGCCATTGTTCTCCAGTTTACGATTAATACTTTTCACCGGTCTATAACGTAATGCTTTGATTGAGCGACAGATCATTCATTTTCTAAGATTTTACAGGATTATTAGCCAAACCGCGTTTGAACATTCTTTGGCGTTTTGGTACACTCCAAACCTAATTTAAAGCCTACTATGAACTTGTCTACCACGTGTGGTTCTTTAATCGCAGGTGCGATATTGAATTTCAGCGCTTTGGACAGTAACTGGGTCTTAGCTGTTGAAAACATTATAGAAGTTTTATTAATAACACGTTCACAGAACGTGGGTTTAAAACTGTAATATTGGAACATCCTTGTTGGTTACCTCTGATAACACCCTTCGACGTTTTTTTCGCATGCCTTGCAGCGTGTTTCTTCTTTCTGTTTACCAATGAAATCATTGGCCAGTGCCCAAAAATCATCTATTCGATAATTTTAAGACTTCGAATAGTGCATCAATATTTCAAGATACAACAAGTAAGCTTTCTCGTTTAACTAATCTTTCTTTGTATACAATTCCGCAATTCTGTTATTGAGGATCTGAGCTATGAATTTCTTTTTGAAAGTATGCGATGTGTAATACAATTTTCCTACATAATTCGGAGTACTAACATGGCCATTTCATTTATTAATAAGTGTAAACAGAATAACGTGACCCCGAAGTTTGTCAGCGGATATTCCATGCCGCAAAACACAATCGTTCTTTCCGTTAAACGGACAGCACGACTCTAATCAGAGACCCATCTGAGAAGAAATTCGCATGTTCTAGGTGAAAATGCGAGTAGATTTTTGTTTTGTAGAACATCTTCACATCCACCCCTTGGCGCCCCCCGCCCCCCCCCCCCCCCCCCCCTGCACTGAGATAAAACGCGACGTTGTTAAGGCGGTAATGAACGGAAGAATTTCGAAACACTGACTACTTCTAACAGGGAAGAGAGGCGGTGAGCCCTACACAGCGTATCCTAGACAGACTCGTGTTCACGGTCGGTGCAGCAGAGTCCGCAGTCCGTGGTTAGCGTCCCAGGTTCGATTCCCGGCCGAGTCGCTAATTACCTTCTCTCGGTGTTTGCGCCGCCCCCGTAACTTCGGGTCATCTCGACCGCCGAGCAGATCGTCCAAGCTGAAGGAAACGTTCTTCTGCCTGAAAACTTCCTGTGGCGTACACATTTTTTACGCGCCAATGTTTTCCGGCTCAGCGTGAAACATCGCTTTCAAACGATATGAAGCACACAAAATGCACCGTCATGAATGTAACTGTATACCGTCATGTGCATAACCGTAATACGTTACAGTGCTCTTTTCCAACACACTTGTCGTGTATCAATCAAATCTAAACCTAAAGCACCACAAAATTAATATCGTGATGGGGCATGCAGTAAAACTAAGAAACCACCAACAGATCCAAACCTGAGACGACTTTGCCGAATGTGGTGGTGGGTGCTTTGTTCACCGAAGCCGTTCTTCGCTGCGCCGTGACGTCATTGTTGCTGCTGCCGCCGTCCCCCCCCCCCCCCCCCCCACACCAGTGTGCTCGCAGCAGCCGGTTTCCACCAGCCTTGCCGCGTGACGTCACCCGCTGACCCTGGACTGGCGACCCGCAGTTATCTGCACTGCGCGGACGCCCGCTTCCTGCCCACAAACCGCTGTTCCGCCGTGCCAGCGCGTCTCCTCGAAGCTTCCAGGCTTGCAGCGAAATGGCGACGACGAGAAAAATCGAGAAACTGCGGCCAATAAAGACGCCTTACCGAGGATCACCCTACCCACGCACCATTCGTGGGCGGAAGAGGAACCTAAATTTTTCCTGTCTGTTCCCTTGTGTTGCGCCGAGTACGATGGCCAGAACTTATTTTATGGCGGCTGTTTTTCTGCAGTAACCCTTATATATTTGCGCTGGTCACTTTCAACAGTTCCCAGTAAGTGGCTGTTGTCTGCGCTCTGATTCGTTGATGCGGAAGAGACTGACCGGTCGCCGTATTCGGTTTGATACTACCGGAGCACTGGTGCCACATTTAGTGGCTTTGTATTGAACCAGGAGCAAGGAAAAAATCCCTCGAAATCTCGTAGCTACAGGTACGAATTCTTACAATATAACCGCGCAAAATATCGCTATATGACGTCATCCCCGCAAACTGCACTTACTTTAGATTCAAATACCAAGTTTAATTTCTGACGCTTCAAACTAAGCACAGTAAGAAACTATCTACAGTAAGGTCCGCACTGTGGATCACCACACAAAAACTGGTAAGAGTTGACGCCATCGTTTTCTTTAGTCCTGTCTGAAATATTTCGGTCGAGAAAAGCCACGTTAATAAAGCTTTGCGTGAGTTTATAAAAACTGCACCGTCCATGATGTAATTAATATATTTTTGAAGCACCTACAATAAAGAGGCTACAAAGATGGTAGTAATTATCTTTTAGCCAAATTAGAGACTAACCGTCCATAGATATAATTTTCATGTTTTACGTCCGTCTAGGTGGTAATGATTATTTGCATATTTTTATGTAAATAAGTAAAAAGAGGAAATAATTTGTACACGCAGTAAGTATAAGTAAATACGCAATACTAATTTCTGTAGGAGAAAAAGAAAGAGAAACAGCTGTTTGAAACTCCTAGATAAGGAGACAAAAATCCCTGACTTGCCGGTCGTCTTGTTTCCTTGGAGTTGGCAAAATTTACACGACAGAAGAAAGAAGGCATGAAGGTCGGGGGGCATATTTAGATAAACAGTAAGGAGAACGACATTTGCTATCAGCAGATTTGCCCAAGTATTACGCATTTTAATCGTCAGTAAACGGGAGACGGAATTATTCGTGAGCGGTAACGAAAATTCATTGTATCAGCTGTGCAACTCAGAGACAAGCAAAGGTCCTGCAGTGCTTTAGAGAGGGCGTTACTTCACCTACTGTGGCATTTCGTGACTTGTAATCGCAATTTTACGTACGGAAAGGAACGACGCTTCAGTGATACTGTAAGTGAACTAAGGGTAGGTAGGGCGTGAATTACAAGTTAATGAATAGCAACACCGACAGCTCACCATACACTAGGTATTTACGCGTTAGAAAGCACTTGTGTATAAATTTCTCAGCATTATTTTGAAAGAAGAATAAAGCCACCGATGCAGTGGTTTTCCATACTTGGCTCTCCACATAACGAACTTCTACATCCAATTTTAGAATTCAAACACTTACACTCGACGTATTAACGATACCCGCGTCTTTGTATACGTCAGTTACACGTGGAACTGCATCGGTTACATGTACGTACATAATTAACTTGTGTACCACAGAGGAGTAATATGGGTTCAATAGAAGTAGGCATATACTCATCATTTACGTACATTATCTTTCATTGCTTACGGAAAGATTCCCGACACTAAGCTACACAGTGTATGTACTGGGATTAAAGTCAGCACGTGAAGTGTAACCAAGCGCGTTCAGAAAGTACCAGATTCTGTGAATTAAAATTAGGGACAGCAGTGATTAATTGTAAGGGCACAGAAGTACTTTGATGGTTAACATTTCGCACGTGTTCTTGGAGGCACATTATGTGTACAGATATTATGTACGTTATTGAAATAATTCTTAAATGCAATGTTGTCAACCAGACTGACTAAGAATTTAAAGAATTCTTGGCCTTGTGTAAAACGAGCAAGGGGATAGAGATCATGAGTTGGGCTGCTCAGCACCGTACTGGCGTAGAAACTAAAGACGACAGGTAAAAGGCGGAACAGAGTGCTACCATCAACGATTCACTCGTTTCCAGAATTCGAATTTTTCCGAAGTATTACGTGTACGAATATGATTGCATGCCATTACGAATTCAGCGTCTTGCCAAAATGCCGACAAGGCAAGACTTTTCATGTGTTGGAACATGCGAGGTATTTGACCAAATGTGGCAGCTGCAAAAAACCGTGTAAGGGGTGGGGGTGGGGGGGTGGGGGGTTGAACGAGATTTTTGTACGCAGTCCACACAAGTCAACAGCAGCCAATAGCCACGAACTCTGAACACCGCAGCAAAGTGTGTGGAAGACAGTGCGTCGGCGGTTACACATCAAACCGTGCCGTCTGGATCCCTTACAACAATTAAAAGCGGGCTGTTACGGCCGGCGCCTTCAGATTTGCGCCACATTGGAGGCATCAATTGAGGATGGACATTTCGCCCCCACGCTGATATTCAGCGACAAAGCAATTAACACTTTTCTGAAAAAGTTTATCTCCGCAATGTGAGAGTGTGCCGTACTGAAAATCCTCACCAAATTTCGGTGCATGAACGCGATTCGCCGAGGGTTAATGTATCCTGTGCAGTGTGACAGTCGAAGCTGAATGGGCCGTTTTAATACTGTGAGACAACTGTGGCGGGTACATCTTATCTCGATATGTTGCAGTTGTTTCGACTACTCATTCCTTCAGGGAGCATCGATGTTTGTTGCTACCTAAACGACGAAATTTGGCATCGCTGGATTGGCCGTAGGCGGTTAACGCAAGTACTGATCAGCTTGCAAAAGCACTTAACAATGGATGTTTGAAAATCTGAAACTGGTCACGGGTTTGTGTAATTAAACTGTGTGTGTCGTAATTGCGGTTGTCTCCTATATTGAAGTCATAATGTTTATAATTCTAGTACAGCCCTGTTTCTCTTAATGTTTATTTTCGAAAATCTAGCGATTAAAATAGGGTTTCATTGCACTGTGGCTGACTCAAATGACCTTGAAATATTAGCAGAAGGCCACTCGATCACTGACTACACAAAATAGAGGCCATAATGGATGTTACCGAGAACTGGCGTCACAGGTATGTATGCACGATGATGTTCAGAGCCATTTTGTTTCTTTTTAGACCACTCGGCCAATGGGCTTGCGAAAATTTGAAAGGGCGCGAAACACAGGAACGTAACCGTGAGACGCAGTACAAAAAACAGACAAAAAAAACCGCGGGCGGGAGAGCGCGGTCTGTACTCGTCCGGAGCGTGGGGGCTGCCGCGGGGCGCCGTGCTCACGTGTCGGGGGCGTGCGCGGCTGGCCGGCCGGCTGCACAGGCTGCGTGCGTCTCTCGCACACGCAAAGTTGCACATGTGTGCAACCTGCCTCCACACTAGGGACAAGCGGTGCCCAGCACTGAACCTGCCGATTCCAACTGTGCATCACCAAAACGGACATAGAACACACTTCGAAAGCTAACACGCGTGAAATACGTGCCACACAAAAATTGTTACTGTAACATTTCATTTCTTTGGCTCCGCTGAGTGACAACCATACTGTAACCTGACAACCTGTACCAGAACTCTGGCCAAGCAACGGATCACTTTTCCACCACAACACTTTACAGAAAATAAGATAGCAGCCACGCGTTCTGTTGTATCCGTGAGTGTGTGTGTGACGTCACGCAGCACACCATTACGCCACGGGTCAATGTCGACGGCCGCTATCAGCAGCTGCGAGCTGCTCCAGTTTAGGCAGCCGCCTGTACTGGAAATACGGGTACTTGCAGAGCCTTGATGCTTTGAGAAAAGTGAAACACACGACGGAAGTCTGAGAAAACTGCAATTTTTTTAACTGATTAACTACTAAATGGTGTATCACCAAATGGACCACCAAGGCGACAGCGAAATTTTCACGAACAGGTTTTTCTCCGTCTGAGACATTCAAGTACCGAGTGCTTGTAAGTAAAATGCAGCTACTGGCCGAAGTCCACTGTGGTCTGTGAGTATGGTAAGGCAGCGAAACACTGTAGACATGCTAATGCGTTAACGCGAAACAAGTTCGCGCCAGAGGAAATCAATTCCAATGTTGGTTAGCAGGTGCGAATCTGTCACTGTGCAACACCTCGCGGAAGTCTCCGGTGCTCATACTGAACAAGTTCTGCAAGTGGCGGTTAATAATATCGACATTCTGCCTTTCTCACTTGTTTGTCCCTTCCTGTGCACGTTCCGTTCCCAATCCATTACATATGGGAACATTTCTTCCAGTGTAAATCGGTTCCGCAAGGGCGTATTAGCATACCAAGTTCCGCTACCATACAGCAGTTACAGCCCACGATGGGCTCTACTTCAGATTACAAGCACACAGTGGTACAGCGAATGACGGACATTTGCAACACTTAACTAGCTTGACTAGGAATCCCTCATGTCAGGGACGCCCTTCCTCGTACTACTTGGTTGGTTGGTTGGTTGGTTGTTTGAGGTTAAAGGGACCAAACAGCAAGGTCATCAGTCCCTTGTTTCAAATAGACTCCATTCTGCTAACAGGACATCTCAGAAAAGGCAGAACAATAAAACAGAAAAAGGGGAAACGTAAAAGGGCAGTCACGTTGTCATTAGTAAAAACAAACAAGGGAAGTTGGCAAGAGAACGAACCCAACACTATGCTGAAACAGCATAGGCAAGACCACCTGTGACTTAAAAGGTACAACTGCTATAATGCAGAAAGTACGTATGGGAATAGAAAAACTAACCAAGCCTTAAAAAGAAGGGGTAAAAACAGAGTAAAAGGGAAAGAAAAGAGGATTCTGGTCAGGGAGGTGAATCGGGAATCTCTGAACACTGCCTACAGTGGGAGACACCCAAACACTCACCGCCCTGCCCCAACACCAGAGGGAGATTAAAAACATTAAAACTGAGAATAAAAACCACTCTCCCGGAGGAAACCTAGAACCAGAGAGACCATCCGGGAATCGTCAGCCAACATCAAAGGTAAAGTGTGGGGGAGTCTGTACTTAGCACGCAGAGCCAAAAGAAGGGGGCATTCAACCAAAATGTGGGCCACTGACTGGAAGGCTCCACAACCACATAGCGGGGGTGGCTCATCACGCAAAAGGAAACCATGGGTCAGCCTGGTATGGCCAATGCGGAGACGACACAGGGTGGTCGAGTCCTTGCGGGAGAGGCTAAAGGAAGAAGAACGCCATGGGCCTGTATTCACCTTAATGGCACGAAGTTTATTAGACAGTGGAGTAGCCTCCCAAGAATTGGCCCATGACTGTGCAAAGTGGGATTTGATGTGAAGCCGTAAATCCGCTGCAGCAGGGGTTACAGAAAACGGGGGGTAAGTAACTGCTCCCCCAGCCAAACGATCAGCGAGCTCATTACCCGGGATACCCACATGGCCCGGGACCCATAGGAAGTCAATGGAACAAGCAGCACGGTGAAGATCAGCGAGATGGTCATGGATGGCAGAGACCAAGGGATGGCGCGAAAAACACCGGTCAATAGCAAGAAGGCCACTCATCGAGTCCGTACATAACAAAACGCGGTTGTGTTGAGATTGTTTAATAAAGGTAAGGGCCCGGGAAATTGCCATCAATTCCGCAGTAAACACCCCACAGGAGGGTGGCAGTAGATGATTTTCCGTTCCAACAAAGGACGTGAAGGCATACCCAACATGATCAGCAGATTTAGAGCCATCAGTGTAAAAAACAACAGCATCCCGAAACTCCCATAAAATTTGGCGGAAAAAGGAACGGAACACCACCGGGGGGATGGAATCTTTCGGACTGCGGCGGAGATCCATCCGAATTCGAGGCCGAGGAACTAACCAAGGAGGGGTGGAGGGGAGGGAGCGAGGAAGACAGGACAAAGAAGGAAGCCGAAAATCACGGGTAAGAGACGCAAGGCGCAGCCCAACCGGTAAACCCGCCCGAGGGCGGGAGTCAGGCGGGCGACGCCCATGGTCTGGGAATAGGATAGAATAGGAAGGATGAGCGGGAGAAGAACGGATAGTAAGGGCATAAGACACCAGAAGCTGGGACCGCCGAACAGAAAGGGGGGGGGATCCCAGCTTCAACCAGGAGACTATCAACAGGGCTAGTAGGGAAGGCACCGGTGGCCAAACGGATACCACGATGGTGGACTGGATCCAGCACGTGCAGCGTGGAAGGAGCAGCTGAACCATAAACTTGACAACCATAGTCCAAACGTGACAGAACTAGAGCACGATAAAGACGGAGGAGGAGGGAACGGTCCGCACCCCAGGAGGAGTGGGCAAGGAAGCGAAGGACATTGAGTTTACGGAAACATCCTACCTTCAGGAGTCTGATATGGGGCAGCCAAGTGAGCTTGTTGTCGAAAAGAAGACCTAGGAAACGAAACTGTGGAACCACAGGCAATCTTTGTGCAGAGAGATAGAGCTCTGGATCAGGGTGGACCGTAGTACGGCGACAGAAGTGGACCACCCGCGATTTTAAAGGAGAGAACTGAAACCCATGGGAGAGGGTCCATGCAGAGGCACGCCGTATAGCCACCTGGAGCTGCCGTTCTGCAGATGGCATCGAGGAGGAACTAACCCAAATGCAGAAATCATCCACATACAGGGCAGGGGCGACCAAGGGACCGACAGAGGCCACAAGTCCATCGATAGCAATGAGGAAAAGAAGGACACTCAAGACAGAACCCTGTGGGATGCCCGTCTCCTGGGTCCGTGGAGAACTAAAAGCAGTACCAACTCGAACTCTGAATGACCGATGGATCAGGAACTGGCGGATAAAAATCTGGAGTGGGCCCCGAAGACCCCACTGATGAAGGGTTAGTAAGATGTGATGGCGCCAGGCCGTGTCATAGGCCTTGCGAAGGTCAAAAAACACTGCAACCAAATGGCGGCGCTGGGAAAAAGCCTGCCGAACTGCGGATTCCAAGCGAAGTAAATGATCGATTGGAGATCGTCCCTCTCGAAAGCCACACTGGTAAGGGGACAATAGATCCCGAGATTCGAGGACCCAAGTGAGCCGACGGGCTACCAGCCGTTCAAGTAACTTACAACCAACATTGGTCAAACTAATTGGCCGATAGCTGTCAACAGATAGGGGGTTCTGACCAGGCTTAAGGACAGGAACCACAATGCTATCCCTCCACTGAGAAGGGAAGTCACCCTGGAGCCAGATACGGTTAAACACCCGAAGAAGATGGTGCCGTTGTGGAGCACTGAGATGTTGAAGCAGCTGGTTATGAAGGGAATCTGGGCCAGGAGCCGTATCATGAGAAGCAGATAGAGCAGAAAGAAATTCCCATTCAGTGAAAGGTTCGTTGTAAGATTCTGACTCACAAGTGGTGAAACATAAGGTGACAGCTTCAGCCTGCTGTTTTTGATGAAGGAAAGCCAGCTGGATAGGAGGCCGACGCTGATGCCACTGCAAAATGGGTCGCAAGATGTTCTGCGAGAACTAATGGGTCCGTACAAATGCCATCTGGGAGGTGAAGGCCTGGGAGGGTGGACTGCCGATGGCAACCTTGGAGAGAGCGAAGTGTAGCCCATACCCGTGACAGAGGGACAGTGGAACCAAGGGAAGAAACGAATCGTTCCCAACATATCCGCTTGCTCTGTTTGATTAAATAACGGGCTTTAGCGCGAAGGCGCTTAAAGGTAGAAAGGCTGGCTACAGATGGGTGCCTCTTAAAGTGTTGCAAAGCTCGACGGCGATCACGGATGGCAATGGCAATGGCCGTACTCCACCACGGGACTTGCCGACGACGAAATTGTCCAGATGAGCGTGGGACAGCAAGGTTAGCAGCGCGAACAATCGCGTCAGACACGTCACGTAGGACGTCATCAATACAACCCGACAAAGAGGGAGAAAACTCGACCTGTGCAGTATATAGAGGCCAATCGGCGCGGTGGAAAGACCAACGAGGTAACCTCTCCATCGGGGAGCGGGAAGGGAGCGTGATAATCAACGGGAAATGGTCACTATCACAAAGGTCGTCGTGTGGCGACCAGTGTAATGAAGGGAGGAGAGAGGGAGAAGAAAGAGAAAGATCAATGGCAGAAAAGGTACCATGACCAGCACTGAAATGAGTAGGGGAGCCATCATTAAGAAGGCACAGGTCGTGGTCTGCAATAAATTGGTCGATAAGAAGACCTCGTCTAGATGGAAAGGCACTGCCCCACAAAGGATGATGAGCATTAAAATCCCCAAGGAGGAGGGAGGGAGGAGGAAGTTGCTGAAGAAGGGTGGTTAAGGCAGCAGGTGTAAGAGTCCTGTCAGGAGGGAGATAAAGATTGCATACGGTGACTGCAGAGTCTAAGTGGACCCTAACAGCAACTGCTTCCAATGTAGTTTGGAGAGGAATCCACGTGCTAGAAATGTCTGTACGGACCAACGTACAAACGCCACCAGAAGCCCGCAAGGGTCCGACCCGATTTCGACAGAAAACACGGAACCCACGGAGGGTCGGTGAGTGAGCATCAGTAAAATGAGATTCCTGGAGAACCACACAAGCTGCTGAGTAGGACGAAAGAAGGGATTTCAATTCCGGAAGGTGACGATAGTAGCCATTACAATTCCATTGGAGAACCACAGAACGATGGTTTAAATGAGGGCTGAACACGCTAAATCCAGTCATACCGCCGGGTCCCCACCCGTCACCGACAAGGAGGGGGCGACATCCATAAACGACAGGTCAGAATCCGGTTGTGAAGCCGGGGAAGGGACCTCCGGTGACACCAGAGGCTCTTTGTCCCGGGACTTATGTTTCTTCTTCTTTTCAGGCTGAGATCGAGGAGGGCTGTGTGGCATAATGGAGCCAGCTGCAGCAAGATCAGGAACAGAAAGAGACCGGGCGACCTGGGGGCCGATAGACCGCGGCTCTCGCGGTCGCCGCGCTGCAGCAGACCTTTGACCTGGAAGGTGCCGGGAAGGGGCATCCCGGGAGAGGCGCCCTTGACCGGCAGACGCCGAAGGAGTGGGACACTTCTCCGGCTGGGGAGGGGGAGCGGCGCCCAGAGGAGAAGGTGTGGGAGCCGCAGGGGAGGGGGGAAGGAGAGGGGTCTGGGACGGGGGTAAGGAAGGGGGAGGAAGGGATGAAGATGTAACCAAGGCGTAACTAGATGTCATGGACACAGGGTGCAATCGTGCATATTTCTTACGGGCCTCTGTGTAGCTTAAACGATCAAGAGACTTATACTCCTGTATCTTTTTTTCTTTCTTATAGACTGGGCAATCTGCTGAACGTGGAGAATGACTACCATGACAATTTACACATACAGGAGGGGGAACACAGGGACTCCCCTCATGGAGTGGACGTCCACAGTCACCACAGAGAGGGTCCTGGGTACAGCGAGAAGACATGTGGCCAAAACGCAAGCACTTAAAACACCGCATAGGAGGTGGGATGTACGGCTTCACATCACAGCGATAGACCATAATCTTAACTTTCTCAGGAAGGGTATCCCCTTCAAAGGCCAGGATAAAGGCACCAGTATCAGTACGATTATCTTTAGGACCCTTCTGAACACGCCGAACAAAGTGAACACCCCGGCGTCCGAGATTGTCCCGAAGTTCCTCATCAGTTTGAAGGATGAGGTCTCTGTGAAAAATCACACCTTGTACCATATTTAGAGACTGGTGAGGGGTAATGGACACGGGAATTGTGCCAAGATGGGTACAGGCACGAAGGGCCGCAGATTGGGCAGCCGAAGCAGTTTTTATCAGTAATGAACCCGACCGCATCTTGCTCAGGGAGTCCACTTCGCCGAACTTGTCTTCAATGTGTTCCACAAAGAATAAAGGTTTGACACTGGTGAAAGTATCTCCATCAGTCCTGGTGCAAACTAGATAACGGGGGAAAGGTTTTGCCCCTAGACGACGGGCCTGACCCTCCTCCCAGGGGGTAGCCACGGAAGGGAAGGCCGAAGGGGCAAGAGAAGCAGCACTTGAGGAATCAGTACCACGCAGAGAGACGGCCGCAGAAGAGCGGCCAGAGGTTTGGACCCTTATGCGTTTCATCTGCATAGCGTCCGCCCTGATACCACCCACTCCGATCAGGGGCTCTCCTCACGGGCGCCACCCAGCCACAGCAAGGGCCGTCTGGCACGGCGGCCATTGCCGGGAGTTCCGATGCTCCAGGATGACGAGCAACCACTCCAAGGCATGCATGAGGAGGTCACAGCTCAGGTATCAGAAGTGTGATCCCTGTGTGTTCAGGGGGCTCAACCAAAAGGGTACATAGCGACCCCACCACACGGGCTGGCTACCGTGCTGGCTATGCACCCTAGCATCAGACAACGACGTAGAAGAAAAGGTGGAATATACTAGGAGGGCACACGTCGGAGACACTAGGTAAGGTGCTCTTCCCCAAATGGCTCACACTACGGAAGAGAAATTTTGGAATGGAGGTCAAACCCCAGAGGGGGACCAAGGAATGCCAAAAGGAGGAGATGATTACGCAACAAAGCCAGAGTGTAAAACCAACAGAACCAGGAGGATAGCGGGGGCCAACATATGCAAGGACACCAATAGAGGGAGAGGAGAGGGCGAGGGGAAAGGGGTATGGAGGGGAAAGGAGGGGAAGGGAAAGGAAATGCAGCCCGGGAGAGAAAGAAGGCTGCAATGGCTCGGGGCCCCGTGCTCGCCACGCACGTATCCACGAAAGAGTTGTGGACCCCCTGGGGGGACTCGTACTACTTCTGTCCGCTTTCGAACCGCCGTCTTCACATCTTACTCAATGCAACCAGTACATAAGGGGCCTCCTTCATCGACATCTTGGGGAAATACAGAGCTTCTTCTCCGAAATCGAAACATTTATAACTTTTGGGAAACGAAAGCAATACCGACGATTAAGTCAGAATGTAATCGCTCTGAAACTTCCTGGCAGATTAAAACTGTGTGCCCGACCGAGATTCGAACTCGGGACCTTTGCCTTTCGCGGGCAAGTGCTCTACCAACTGAGCTACCGAAGCACGACTCACGCCCGGTACTCACAGCTTTACTTCTGCCAGTACCTCGTCTCCTACCTTGGAAGGTAGGCAAAGGTCCCGAGTTCGAATCTCGGTCGGGCACACAGTTTTAATCTGCCAGGAAGTTTCATATCAGCGCTCACTCCGCTGCAGAGTGAAAAGCTCATTATGTAATCACTCTGTCTGTACGGTAGCTTCCTTTCACGCTTACTTATTGAGATAGAAACAGTCCATCGCCAAGGGAACAACAAGAACGGAAAGATGTAAGAGTGTGCGAATGTACGCTAATCATTTCTTTTTGATCGCTGCATTTGTGCCTACTTTAATTACTAAAACTGCATGCCCAAAAGACAATAAGGAAAGAAGAAATGGGTATGTGAACGTTTGAAAAGAAGAACGACATACTCCATATTAATTTACTCTCTAAAATCCGATATCTCTTGCGGCGAAACATTAGTTAATAAAGTGTAGCGGGACAATGTTCAAAACATGACTGAAAATACGCTACTAAATAGAGATAAGAACTTCTATGATTGATATGTCATCTAAAGTGTACGTACATTTTTAAAATGTTAGAGATAAGGAACTGTGGTAATACAGAATGCTATGCTTGTAACGTACGTTGTTCTACATTGTTCTGGTATTTACAGAGTCACAGAGAAAACATCCTAGGTTTTGGAGGGAAAAACCGTAATTGTAATGATCTGCACTACAACAGAAACAAGAAGCACAACGTAAGGAAAAATAATGTAATGCCTGTTCCAACTCACCAGTGACATTGAAGCAGATAGTTCCTGTCGCTTAGGGTGGGCAGCGGTTATATTCGACAACCTGAATAAATAACTGGCTCCTTTTACCGACCCTCGGTCTCATATGAAACAGTTGCTGGACAGTTCAAAGAAAACTTGAGCCTCATCACACATAGGTACGCTACTCATACAATTATAGTTGGTAGCGACTTCAATCTACCTTCCATATGTTGTCCTAAGTTCATTTTCAGAACCTATACAAAACAACTTCTGTAATTGTTCTTAATGGTCTCTCTAAATTATTTTGAACAATTTGTTCACGAGACCATTCATATTGGAAATGGTTACGAAAACACACTTGACCTCTTAGCCACAAATAATCACGAGCATCACGACGGATACAGGGATTAGTGAACACAGTCGTAGCGAGGATCAATTCCGTAAAAAAGAAATTCACCAAAACTAAACGCGAAATATATCTATAAAAGCTGCTAAAAATTCGGTCGACTTCATTCTAAGAGACACTCCCCAATCCTTCCAAACTATGTAAGTGAAGACCATATGAGGCTTAAAGTTCAAAGAAATGTTATCAACAGCACTCGAGAGATTTGTACCAAATAAATTAGTAAGAGACGGAACTGATACCCCATAAATGTGGCGGAAACTCGAAAGAGATTCTGGTCCTGTGTTAAGTAAACCAGCGGAAAGGCTCAGTAAGTAGCTTTACTACGAGGCGGGTGAGGGGGGAGGGGGGCACAAGGGACCCAACCCTTCGGAGCAGCTAAAATCGTGGCGAATGTCCGCACACCGGTACAGCACGGTTACTCCTGCACGCAGGCTACCCTCAGCCAGGTGTCAGGGCGACACCTCGCCACCGTCTCCACGCTGAGTCACGTTTACTGCCGGCCCAAGTATCATGTGAGACACCACAGTGTGAAATTTTATGCAGCTATCACATTTTACTGGCGGACAGAACACCCAATGAATTGAAAGCACCCGGAAACACTGTACACACTCCCAAGTCACGAGTGATCTTACTCCCTTATTATTGGATATCTGTGTGTGACCTAAAGAGCTGATTCCACACATTCGCGATTAAATGGAGGCCTTTTTAGGAAACTTTTGGCTGCCGCTACTGCTCATCCGTGAACGCCACAGTTTTCTACACTTCAGCAAATCTTATCTCGCTGCACACGACACATTTTGAACAGGTCTTTAATACGGCGTGCATTAATTGCGTTGTGTATTTTGTGATAGGCGAGTATAAATACGAAAACCACCACACATGGTTCCATGTCACAGAAGTGAAGGGCATTTACAGCACTGATTCCGGATTGCTTTTTATACATAAAATTCGTGCAACTTTTATCAAATCATCCTGTCCCTCACGTGTGACGACAGTCACTTTTCCGTGACGTCACGCGTTCTTTGCTGCCATTGGATAAGGGGAGCACACTGAACAGTCGTCGTGTTGATCTACCTGTTTCCGAAGATAAAATTGTCAATTTTATGGTTTTGGTATTCAAATTTGCGTTTTACGACGATTTGCAGTCTAACTGACACATAGCATTTTTGAACTCTTCAAGACGGGTCGTCTTCAGTACTTTGTCATGCCGAAGCGTCTGTAAATGCGACGTCAGTGGCCACCCACGATTCCGAAATTGTGACTTACCATCAATAACGGGTAAGGCTTCTGTAACAGTATCTGGCTAAACGAAATAATGTTTACTGTAGGTTTCTGTCAAACATAATTAGCAAATGCCCCCACAAATCTTATAATTTTGACGTGATTCAGCCCTCTGACGGAAACTAACAACAAATCTACCTCGATTCTCGCAATTGTTGCACTGGAAATGGCACAAATTAAATCTAGATTCTGCCGCCGTTACAGGCTGCACATAGAAATCTACACTGCACTTTAATCGTGTCATTTCAACGTCAAATAAAGAAGCTGGTAAATGACGGCGTCAGAATCACCGACATTCATTCCTCCCTCACATAATATACGACTGAAGCGCAGGCCGCACAGAACACGGCGCGTCTCACAGATCGCTGACGCGTTGCTTTGTCGACACACCGGGCTCTCTCATCAGACAAATAGTAACACGAGAACAGCCCAACAAAGCGATGCAGCGTTGTAGAGTGCTAAAAAAATTTCATCAGCAAATCACAAACGAGGAGACGTGACGTCACAGAGCGATAAAAAATACGAAATGTTTATTTCGTGATGCACAAACATTAAGATAAATTCTCAAGAATTCGCCAACTACTACGCAAATGGCCGCCTCTGTGTAATGAGGGTGTTGGGGAAAGCTAGAGATTGCTGGTTGACCATAACCTTAATTCCAGAACATTGTGAAAATACTGAAATGAACGCGAGTGCTGCGTCTCATCGCCACAAGCGTGTCGGCGTGACGCCACGAGTTGATTCGCGAACGGATGTCAGGATCCGCAACGCCCGCGCACGAAACAGCTTCCTACGTCTGATTACTTTGCAGACGAGTAACATGTGACGTTAAGCATCTAAGCGAGGAAGTTTACAAACGGTTTGAAATTGTTCTTAACGTGTGTTCGAAAGAAAGTGCTCATTCTGAAATACTGGGTGAATACAATCTGGCTAATTTGCGCTCCTTTTTAAAGAAAAGCCCGTTTATCGCGCGTCTAAATTTTGACACGTCATGTCTACTGAAGTGTGGGCCGTACGACGATGTAATTTTTGCAGATACCCTACGGGGTGTGGGGATACTGTCTGCAAACTGCGCCGCAAATAGCTAGGTACTGACAAACTACAACGATACGTCTGATGCCTAAGTTGACTCCATGAACAGCGACAACGTGGCCGGAGTAGGGGTGTAGCGGAAAAATCTCTTCAGTTCTCGTAGTCTTGCGTGCAGTTTCTTGGAAGTCGGTAACTGCCCTCATTCTGAAATACTGTCCGACTAACGGCCGCGTATTTCAGCGCCCTTAGTCACGTTACCGCGCGACGCGCAATGTTTCCAACTGCGGTACTTCTCTTACTGCGTGACAACCACAATTTAAGATTATACCTCTGAATGAGTACATCACGACAACATTGTAGATGTCTGAATTCGGCCACGTTACGCGAAACATTAAAAAATAAATTTCTGCCACGCCTGCAAGCCGCTACACGCCTTGTCGCACTAAAACTCGCTTACTCCAAAAGTTCTGCGTTTGATGGTCTTCGTAAACTTGCGTCCTACGAACATAATCAAGAACGCGAGGTTTTCATTTTAAATGCCTGTTGTACGTGAATTCCGTGGAAATCTACACTGGCACATCGAAACACTAGCCGACTGAATGTGGCGTTATTTTCCATTCGTTCCACGTTATTCTCGCTCAAGTTTTCATGGACTGGAGCAAGGCCATAAGTAACGACCAATGAATCACTGAACACTCAAAACGGTAATTTAACACACTGTTAGCCACCCCCTTTGCTCGTAGCGGTCGTAATTTTTAAAAGTAAGACAAAGTATTAGACAAGAGCAGTAAGTGAGTTACGCGACAAAAACCACACAAAAGCGTGCAGAACATCCGCCGCTCCCATAAATTCCTGCCTTACCTTTCTGTGGTATTCCCGTGGAAACACAAGATAACACAAGCTCTGTCTGGGTAGGCAGGACAACTTCGCACGCTGCTTCCCTCCAGGCTGCTGCGTCACAACTGGGCCGCACAGACAGCCGGCTGCCGCCCCCCCCCCCCCCCCCCAGCGCTGACGTCACGGGGCGGCGTTGCCAGCTCGCGCGGCAGGCGAGGGAACGGGTGCAGCAGGGCGTCAACGTCTGTGTCGGCACTGCCGGACCGCCTGCGTCCCACCCACGCCACAGTCAGTTATCTCGAACCGCGCTATACAGCTGCCAACACACACCCCCTTCGCCTGGCGCCCTAAAAAACCGGATTTCGTCAACCGTTTTCCGAGTACCGCTTTTGGTGAACGCAAAGATGGAACAAAGACGCTGCATTTTGGTCACGGGCTGGTCATCGTGCTGAGTGCCAGTGACTTACGCGCGAGCTTCGCGATTCGTATCGATCATTTGCTACCCCAGAAATGACGGACGAATGTGACAAGTTTTCGTTAAAGAAGGTTACAGGGATATCAATGCTGAGGTCATCGGTGCCTGGGCTCACGTACTACTTTAACTTAAAATAAGTTACACTGAGCACGACACACATTTACCCTCAACGTGTGGACCAACTGAAATCATTGTGATTTTGTTGATACTGGCTACGGCAAAGTTCTAGGTAGTATTAAGACTAGATGGTTGTCATTGTTGCCAGGAGTTACAAAAGTTATTGATACGTATGAACCTTTGAAATCTTTTTTCTATCTCAGAATAGGTGTCCCACGTTGCTGAAACAAATTTAAGAGAACCCACAGTCACTTCTTTGGCTTCATTTCACACAATGCCCATTGAAAATGTTTTTAAATTCAATCCAAAAGTTGGAAATAACCACGGTTTCCGCTTGCTTCAAGAAATAATCAATACCATTTTAATTAACTTGGAAAAGGAAGGTACTTTCACTCAGTCAAAATACGAGCCTTTTACCAATTCTAAGACACTTTTGTGATTTGTTTGGAAAAGTAGAGTTCTCCACTTCAACCTCTGAAATCATTTCATTGGATAACACTAAAAAAATGCTGTTTCTTGGGCTGAACTTTTAAATTTTGAGAATTCTTAAGACAGTAGACTGATGTGCAACATTTCAGACGAGATAGGATGCGTGAACAACATTGTAGCCCAGAAACTTGAGGAATTGGAAAAAGCTAATTTGGAAACAGATAAGAGACTGTGTGATATATTCCATACATTTAAAAGTACAGGTACTTCATGTAAAAATATAGACACGCTTGTGAGTTTTGCTCCTGTTGTACCAGACAATTATTGTTGTGGAAAGAATATTTTCAACTGTGAGTTCCCTTTGGAGGGTGGAATGTGTAGTGCTAGAACCACTTCATTCCCCACAGGTGTTGTGTGTCTCATATTAGAGGCCAAAATCGAACATAAAATTCTTTGTCAAGTACAGAGTAGAGGTGCTCTTATTCGGTAATTCTACTGTCTAATTATTGGATTTATAGTGAATTCCTGCAACGGGTCTTTGTCCTCAGAAGGTGACTGTCGAAAGTAGTTGCTCTCTGTCCCAGTGTACTTAAAAGCAGAATAAGCAAGCATTCTTCAAAACTTTATAATCTATGGATATGGTCAGTATCTGCATCAAGTAAATCCTACCCCATATTTGGCAGATTGGGTTCCACATTTGGAGGCTGCATTCGAGAGACACGTACCGTATGTCGAAGTTTAAGCACCATTAAATATTTTCGTGTGTTTTAATTCAGACGTAAACGTCGAGTGGCTCTTTACATACCACCTCATAGCACCACTCTGCTTCCTAGTCAAGATCCCTAAAATCATTCAGTTCTTATCTTCCCTTAATAGCTATCAATAACATTGTAATATGTTGTCTTGTGTATCCAGTACGAGGGTATTTCATTCCTTAGCTCATACAACTGTCTGACAGGTGGTGGTTTTCTCTGCTATTTTTCCAGTACATGAACGAATTTCAGCCACAATCTAAGTTTGCGTGTCTGGTGTGTGCTCAATGAAACGAAAATAACCTCTGTTTGCCTGGTGGCTGTTGGTATTTGAAGTCAGGAACAGGTTTCATTCGGTACACCGACTTTGCCATTAAATCTGAATTTTGCGGAGAACAGGTAGCCTTCATAATGGCGAGACCCTTTTGCACAGGATTTCGGTCACCCCAGGGATCTTATGTTGATGCTGTGACATTGTTAGGGTGTACTAACATGTAAATTTTATTTTCTACAGATCTCACACAATTTGTTCATTGGGGTTGATCAGCGTTGTTGCTTGCTTTATGAAACAGTGTCGTCTTTGATGTCTGTTTTGAATTTTGTGTGAAGTGTGTTTATGGTACTTTGGGAGCTTTTCGTTGTAATCCTTTTGATTGGGGAGTTTGTTAAATGTAATTAATGCTCGTGTGACGATGATTTTGCGCTGGGAATTGCGTGTGAAGCTCATTTTCATTCTACTAAGTTGCTTGTGATGAATACTCTTGTTTAGCCAGTGTGATGAACTTGGTAAAAATTTAGCATGTTATTTAAGTGACTGTTTCAGGTAGTGTTTTTTCTGTATAAAATTTTCATTTGCGTTATTAGAAAATAGTTACGTGTAGTCGCTCCAAAAGCAGTACGAGGAGAAAAGAAAAAAGGTGGTTGGGGGTCAGTAGACGGAATGCTCAAAAAAGAGACTGCGACGGTACAGAGACGTGTGGGGGATGGATTCTCCCCACTTTTAGCCACGAAAATGTGCAAAATGAAACAGTAGGTTCCTCCGATGCGAGGCAAATGAGTGAGCCAGACTTCAGTGGTGCAGCGGAGATGTTTAGATTTAGGACGTGCACAGCCTGTTCCACTCACAGCTAGCAGTGTTTGGGGTCGAGTGCACAATTTACTAAGTCTGAGTGCGGGCGAGGCTGAAGCAACGATAAGTGAACAGAGGGCAGCAGAGCATGTAGCTCTGAGCAGAACATGATTGGCCAATTTTGCCACACTGATAAAAAGAATAAGCACATAGCGAAGAGTTAAAGGCAGACTGCAGACTTGCTGGCGTCAAAGGAGGAGCTAAACTGAGATTTAGTTGCCGAATATGGCACCTTAACGACTACAGTAGAATCACTGAGCTCAGAAATTGATGATATGGAAGAAACGTTCAGTACTTAAAATCAAGGACGACACTGCGCAATTTGAAGAAGTTACTCGGTCATCGGTCTCTAGACTTACACACTACTTAAACTAATGTACACTAACTTATGCCAAGAACGACACACACACACACACACACACACACACACACACACACACACACACACACACACACGCCCGTGGGAGGACTCTAACCTCCGGCGGGTGGGGCCGCGCAATCCGTGAAACGGCGCCTCAAACCTCGCGGCACTTTGAGAGGTAGGAAACAGGTTAAGTGGGATAGAAGGAGAACAGAAAAAGAGTGAGCGAGAAAGGCTGGTTGCCAGGTGGCTAGAACAGGAGCATGGGGGATGTGACATTGTGATCATAGGAAATTCTTTAATCTACTAAAACAAATGCCCATGTTATCTGGGTACAGGGTGGCGCACGAAATGTGTTACCATTTTGTTTTTGAATATGAACTTTACTGTCAATACAATCTGAAGGGAACATACACTACAATGAAGAGCCGCCCATGGAGATTTGTTCTAACTCAGCGTATACTCAAACTGGCCACCATTTCGTTTCCGACCTTCCTTCAAACGAATACTGAAGTTAGTGATTACCCTACGGCACATGTCGTCCGTAATTTCACTGCAAGCTTGAAGAATAAGTCTTCTGAGCTCCATTAAATCTTGTGGACGTTTCGGGGAAATTTTTTCCTTTAGGAACCCCCAAAGAAAAGGGTCACATGGATCGAGGTCTGGACTATTTGAGTTTTTACACGAGCATTTCGACATGCGGATCATTTCACTCAGGTTTCCAGCTCGCTTCAATCACGGACAAAATTGGCTCCCCAATGGCGGACATATTGACCATGTGCTCAGAACAAATCTCCATGGACGGTTCCTCATTGTAGTATATGTTCCTTTCAGACTGTATTGACACAGTTTATATCCAAAAACAAAAATGGTAAAACATTTCGTGCGCCACCCTGTATGTAAGCCAAGTACGGACACTATTGAGACACTTGGGAGCGAACAAACAGCAGGAAATTTGGAACTGGAAAGTACAGGTGAGGAAACGTTCGATGTTGCAAATACAGTACATGCACAGAAGCCTTAGGAAATCATAACAAATACCTACAGGCAGTCCACTTAAACTGGAATCTAACATTTTATAGGAATCCACAGTATTAGCGAGCTGAAATGAGAAACATTAGGTAATTTTGAAAGAGAAAAAAGGGAGCTCAACTTGGAATCGACCGAAGTACAAGTAGGAACAACTGTGGATGAATAGGCTGACTCGAGAAAGTGCAGAAGAAATTGAGAGCAGAATTCCTGCGTCTGTGATGAAACGAAAATTAAGATGCACTGCGATGTAAAAAGAAAAGAAAATGAGAACGAGAATTGCCGGAAACTACGGAAGACGCTATGATAATCCGATGCTAAACAGCATCTTCTACATTTGCATCTACATCGACATCTACATGCTCTGCAAACGACCGTGGCAGAGAGTGCGTCCCACAGTACCAGTTGTCAGGGTTTCTTCCTGTTCCATTCACGTATGGAGCGCGGGAGGAATGACTGAATGCCTTTGTACGCTTAGTACTTATTTTAATCTTATCCTCACGATCCCTATCTGAGCGGTACGTAGAGGGTTGTAAGTATATTCCTAGCATTACCATCTAAAGGCAGTTCTTGAAACTCTGTTAATAGACTTCCTCGGGATAGTTTGGGTGTGTCTGAGTCTGGAAGTTCAGTTCCTTGCGTACTTCTGTTACACTCCCACGGGTCAAACAAATCCATGACAATTCGTGCTGCCCTTCTCTGTATACGTTCAGTATCCCTTGTTAGTCTCATTTGGTGCGGGTCCCACATACTTGAGCAACATTCTAGAATTGGTGGTACGAGTGGTTTGTAAGCAAAGTCATTTGTAGGCTGACTGATCTCCGCCAGTATTCTTCCAGTAAACGGAAGTCTGTCACCAGCTATACCCACAAGTAAGTGTATGTCGTCATTCCATTTCATACCAGGCACTTTTTATGTGTCGGCCGATTCCAACAGTGACTCGTTGATATTATAGTCATAGAATACCATTTTTTTCGTTTTGTGGAGGCACAGTCTTACATTTATGAACATTTAAATCAAGTTGCCGTTTTTCCACCGCTTTGAATTCTTATCAAGATCTGACTGAATATTTATGCAGCTTCTTGCAGACAATACATTACAGATAACTGGATCATCTGAAAAACTCTGAGGTTCCTATTATTATTAATACACTACTGGCCATTAAAATTGCTACACCACGAAGATGACGTGCTACAGATGCGAAATTTGACCAACAGGAAGATGCTGTGATATGCGAACAATTAGCTTTTCAGAGCATTCACACGAGGTTGGCGCCGGTGGCGACACCTGCAACGTGCTGACAGGAGGGAAGTTTCCAACCGATTGCTCATACACAAAAAGCAGTTGACCGGCGTTGCCTGGTGAAACGTTGTTGTGATGCCTCGTGTAAGGAGGAGGAATGCGTACCATCACGTTTCCGACTTTGATAAAGGTCGGATTGTAGCTTATCACGATTGCGGTTTATCCTATCGCGACATTGCTGCTCGCGTTGGTCGAGATCCAATGACTGTTAGCAGAAAATGGAATCGGTGGGTTCAGGAAGGTAATACGGAGCGCCGTGCTGGATCCCAACGGCCTCGTATCACTAGCAGTCGAGATGACAGGCATCTTATCGGCATGGCTGTAACGGATCGTGCAGCCACGTCTCGATCCCTGAGTCAACAGATGGGGACGTTTGCAAGACAACAACCATCTGCAGGAACAGTTCGACGACGTTTGCAGCAGCATGGACTATCAGCTCGAAGACAATGGCTGCTGTTACCCTTGATGCTGCACCACAGACAGGAGCGCCTGCGATGGTGTACTCAACGACGAACCTGGATGCACAAATGGCAGAACATTTTTTCGGATGAATCCAGGTTCTGTTTACAGCATCCGTGTTTGGCGACATAGCGGTGAACGCACATTGGAAGCGTGTATTCGTCATAGCCATACTGTCGTATCACCCGGCGTGATGGTATGGGGTGCCATCGGTTACACGTCTGTCACCCCGTGTTCGCATTGACGGCACTTTGAACAGTGGACGTTACATTTCAGATGTGTTATGACCCGTGGCTCTACCCTTCATTCGATCCCTGTTAAACCCTACATTTCAGCATGATACTGCACGACCGCATGTTGCAGGTCCTGTACAGGCCTTTCTGCATACAGAAAATGTTCGACTGCTGCACTGGCCAGCACATTCTCCAGATCTGTCACCAATTGAAAACGTCTGGTCAACGGTGGCCGAGCAACTGGCTCGTCACAATACGCCAGTCACTACTCTTGATGAACTGTGGTATCGTGTTGAAGCTGCATGGGCAGCTGTACCTGTACACGCCATTCAAGCTCTGTTTGATGCAATGCCCAGGCGTATCAAGGCCGTTATTACGGCCAGAGGTGGTCGTTCTGGGTATGATTTCTCAGAATCTATGCACCCAAATTGCGTGAAAAGGTAATCACATGTCAGATCTAGTATAATATATTTGTCCAATGAATAACCGTTTATCATCTGCATTTCTTCTTGGTGTAGCAATTTTAATGGCCAGTAGTGTATTTCGTCTTCCGTAGAGTGTGATCTTGCAGCTGTGTTAAGGGCAACCTACAGTTCACAGGAGTTTCTGCAAACGTGACGTTATTTTGACGGCATAAGTTTTGCATTCATGTGGATCGGGCTGTGGATAAGGGAGAGATTATAATGTTGGCAAGAATTAGCTCCGAAACTTACTGAAACAGTTGTGCCAACTGCTTTTGCTAATACGGCTTCATCAACACCAAAAGTGAGACCACTTGCTGATTTACAAGCAAAAAGAATCTTAAGCCAGCCTGCACAGATTCCAATATTCTGCTCATTCAAGTTTTTCAAGAAAATAAAATTTTTAAAACATCTGAAAAATGATGTGTGGACTTGGTCCATAGTCAGAAAAAAAAGGGGGGGCAGCCATTCTAACAAGTGAGGTTAACCATCAGCTCACTTACCTTGTGTCCAGTAAGTAAAGCCGTTTCGAAACAACACAGCTAGCATCTCTCGAAAACACGTCACTATCGGTAACATTTGTTGTAGTAAAATGAAGAAAAGCGTAATTTTAGTGGTTGAAGATGTACTTTATTCTGGGACGTTTATCTGGGAAAGACGTGGCCTAGAAAAACTAGCCCGTGAATTGTATTTTGTACACTTCACATATGGCTAAATTTTATGTATAGGTGAGACTACGCCGCCTTTTTATTCTGTTGAAAATGTGTCAGTCGGTTCTATGCTTTTTATTTTGAATGGTAATTAGCTTTGCCAGATGATCAACGTGTGAATATTTATTCGCATTTGCGAGTTTCACACTTAACATGTAGATTTGTAAATTATTGACAATGACAACGCAGACCTGATATGCACACGCCCGGAGAGAGAGGGGAATGATTCAAATGGCTCTGAGCACTATGGGACTTAACATCTGTGGTCATCAGTTCCCTATAACTTAGAACTACTTAAACCTAACTAACCTAAGGACATCACAGACACCCATGCCCGAGGCAGGATTCGAACCTGCGACCACAGCGGTCACGCGGTTCCAGACTGAAGCGCCTAGAACCGGACGGCCACTCCGGCCGGCAGAGAAAGGGAACTACTATATGTACACAATATCGAATATTTACGAAGTAACTGCAATTAACGTAATAAAGAAGTCCCAGAACCTTTGCAAACGTGAAGGTGAGATGGTAGGACGCGATTCACCTCCAGGTCTGATGCTAACAACTACCACCCAGTCTTAGTTCTGACATCTTTATCCAAAATTCTTGAAGAAGTCATGTATTCAGGAGCAGAATCTCTTATCTGTAAAAATGGCGTACTAATTAAATGTCAATTTGGTTTTCAGAAAGACTTTTCAACAGAAAATGCTATATATGTGCTTTCACTGATCAAATATGAAATGCACTGAATAACCGAACTTCATCCATTGGAATATTTTGTGACCTCTCAAAGGCTTTTGATGGTGTGAATCGTGAATTTCTTCTAGACAAGCGTAAGTATTGTAGCATGAGTGGGACAGTGCACAAATTGTTTAATTCATATTTAGCTGGAAGAAAGCAGAAGGCTGAAATTAACAGTACAAATAGTCTGCGAAAACCAGCAGAGTCCTTTAACATGGGAGGTATCAAGAACGGTGTCCCACAGAGTTCAGTCTGTTTCCTTATTGGTCTTAATATACTTTAATGACTCGCCACTCTATATTCATGACGATGCAAAGCTAGTTCTTTCTGCTAATGATGCAAGTACAGTAAACACACCCAAGGAAATTGTGAATAATGTCTTTCACAATATTGGTGATGAACATCATTAAATTAGCCTACTATGCCTATTTTCATTCACTGCTTACACATGGTATCGTATTTGGGGGCAATTCGTCACTAAGAGGAAAAGTATTCATAGCATCAGGCTAACAGCTGGAGCCCACCGAAGATGACCTTGCGGACATTTATTTAATGCACTTGAGATATTCACAGTACCTTCGCAGTACATATATTCATTTATGACATTTGTCAAGGACTCACCCCAATTAAAAAATAACAGCAAAGTGCATAGCTACAACACTAGAAGAAACGAAGATCTTCACTACTCTGGATTAAATCTCACTTTGTGACAAAAAGGTGTGAATTATGTTGCCACAAAAGTATTTGGTCATTTACCAAATAGCATTAAAAATCCGGCAGATATCTAACCAACATTTAAAAGAAAAAAGTGTTTCTGAATGACAACTCCTACTCAATAGATGAATTTTTAGACATGAAGTATTAACTATAAAAACATTTACTATTTTGTGTAAAGAAAACTTATGTTCAAGTGACACATCCCACATCGTTACGAAATGTATTAATGCTCTATGCAACAAGGATCAATGTATGTATGTACCTATGGATGCAGACCAATTTGTCAACACAACCCATATTTCAGGGAGGTGGCTATCGTATCAGCCCTTCTTTGTGGAAGTTTGTCTACAACCACCTGCATTGCTATTTTTCATTTACTTACACAAAAGACGATTAAATTACTCCCAACGTATTAATAACAAGAGATCCGCTTGCTGTGATATAAACTGTGTATTCCTTGCTCTACGCAACAGCAACACACTTTATACTGTACGCAACTACAGATGTAACAATGCGTTCTTCTTAAAGCCGCAACAGTTTAATAATTCTTTATTTGTCGTAATAAAGTATTACTCAGGAGCACCCGTTTGGTTTGACAAGAACATGTGTGTGAATCTTCAGTTTCTCCCAGCTTATTTTTTGATGGAACAGTCCACAGGTGAACTGCCTGTTCGTAGTGTCCGACGTGCACGCTATGAACCGAAAGTACAGCTATGGGCTGTTCCATCAAGAATATACATAACAGTAGAGTTCTGCAGTGAGATTTGTGACTGATACTCTGTATTATGATATCGTTCTGAGCACTGACAAACACTTATCAGAAAAGATTCTGAGGATGGCTGGTTTTACTGCCAAAGTGTTTGAGTACTGGTCCTTTACGTGGGATACTGCTTCACTCGTCCAGATACCCCCTTAGCAGAAAACCGACTACTTTTTTTGTAAGTGTACTGCACTGTCACTGCCTGGAGATGCACGATTATTAACAGAAGTGAAGACTAAGCCCATAACGACGGGAATTTGACAACTTTTCTAGCAAGAGGATCAATTTTAGATCATCATAAGAATTCATTAATTTCTCCACTTACACGTATAGAACAAAGACGAAATGGAGGGTAACATTATCTGTCTTACTGACTACCCAACAGACTACCTTGTCACTGTAGTGTCGGTAGCTGGACCGACACCGTGATGTTGATTGCTGAAAAGGAATGCTAAACTAACGCTGTGGCCGATAGTGCACGAACGGCAATACGCAGACGGGCGTGAAGTCTGGAACATGAGAACTTATAAATGAATACGAAGAAAAGTATGTAGATGCTTTTTACTTAACTTTTATTGATTCCTTGGAATACATCTCTCTTGAATACTCGAAGCTATAGGCACTGATACAAATGGCTCCTTGCTAGTTCGTAACCATTAACTTAGCTGATGGCTATTATGTCTCTCGGCTAATGAGAGAGAAAGGCTTCGTACAACTGGGCGATAGCTAGGTTCGCGTACAACTGGGCGGTAGCTTGGTTCTCGTACAACTGGGGGGAGTCCACTCTCGTATCACGAGACCTGCCTTGGTGGTGGCGCTAGGTCTGCGATCACAGTGGCGACACGCGGGTCCGACATGTACTACATGGACCGCGGCCGATTTAAACTACCACCTAGCAAGTGTGGTGTCTGGCGGTGACACCACATTCCTCCCCCGCAAATCGGCGAACGGTCGTGTAATAAGGCTTCCGCCCGCCGTGGGGAGGACCACATGTTGACGTATGCGATGAGGTGGGGAGCCTAACAACAGGCGAGGCTGTGCCACCCGCACCCGGCCATCCGGTCCGAGGGGAGCTAGGAAACGCCTGCAAAACTAGTCCAGGGTGCACGTCAACATGCGGTGTATGCGCCCGTAATAAGACATGAGGGACCGAAGGGTCGATGTCCATGGCGTCGGGGTAGCCGACGCGCGATGACGTCATGTGGTCCGGAGCGGGCGGGCGTTCCATGGCGGAGGACAGCTGGTCACGGGAAGCGATCGGCGGCGCGTGACCCTGGGAGGCGCTTGGCGGCTGCAACGAAGCGTCGAATGCGGTCGGCGGCGGCGGCGGCCGCTGCTGCTGCTGCTGCTGCGGCGGCGGCGGCGCGTCGCCATGGGGCAAAATGGAAGGCATCGTCGGTAACACCTGGGGATGAGGCGAGCCAGTAGATGGGTCCCCAGGGCGCTGACCGGACGGCACCGTCGCTGAAAGCAGACGGGGAGCGGCAGAACCCGAGCGACGACAGAGGCGCAGCTGATTGAGATGCCGACGCACCTCACCAGAGGCCCCCAAAACCAAATACATCGCGCGGCCGAGGCAGCGAAGAATGCGCCCTGCGAGCCAACGCCGTGAACCTCGATAGTTGCGATAAAATACAACGTCGCCTGGAGCAAAAGCAGGAGTCTGCCGCTGCGCAGGAACCTGATGCGGCGGATGCAGCAAAGACATCAAGGTGCGATGAGGACGACCGTGGAGCAACTCAGCCGGCGAGCGACCATCTCGGGGCTGAGAGCGATACGAAGACAAAAAGAGCAACAATGCGTCCTCCCGAGAATGCGACTCTTTCAATTTCAACATCTGTGACTTGAAAGTCCGGACCAATCGTTCAGCGGCACCGTTGGACTGAGGCGAAAACGGCGCGGAAGTCAGATGTTGAATACCATTGGCCTGGCAGAATGACTGAAATTCTGCGGACATGAATTGTGGGCCATTGTCGGAAACAATAGTCTGCGGAAGACCTTCAATGCAAAAGATAGCAGACAACGCTTGGATGGTGGCGGAGGACGTCGTGGAAGACATCCGGACAACAAAAGGAAAATTACTGAAGGCGTCGACCAGAACCAACCATCGAGCATTCCAGAATGGACCAGCAAAATCAATGTGCAAGCGTTGCCAAGGGGAAGTGGCTTTTGGCCACGCAAAGACTTTCCGCGGCGGTGCGGACTGTTGTTCGGCACACGCCGGGCACGAAGAACACATATTCGTAATCGCAGCATCGATTCCGAACCAAGTACAGTGCTGACGAGCAAGTTGTTTCGTTCGCACTATACCCCAATGTCCTTGATGAAGAAGCCGTAAAACAGAGGACTGTAACGAACGTGGGACCACGACTCTGGACTGATCATTATCAGAACGCAACAACAAAACACCATGTCGAACAAAAAGTCTCTCCTTGTGAGCAAAAAATCGGCGAACCAACGGATCCTCGATCCGAGACTTTGACAAAGGCCATTGCGTAGCAACAAAACGTAAAACAGTAGCAAGGACAGGGTCAGCAGCTGTGGCTGTAGCGACACGACGAAAATCAATCGGAAACGATTCGACCACTTCATCGGTTTCCGAATCAATGAACATGCAAGCAAGTTCGGAAGAATCGAATGCTTTATCCTCAGCAACAGGCAAACGGGACAACGCATCGGCGTTTCCGTGCTTAGCAGTGGACCGATACAAGATATCGTAGCGGTACTGCGAGAGGAAAATAGACCAGCGAATGAATTTCTGCGCTGTACGCGGAGGTACAGGCTTGTTCGGATGAAAAAGCGATGTCAAAGGTTTGTGGTCGGTGATGATGGTAAAGTGACGACCATACAAGAAATCATGGAACTTAGTAACACCAAACACGAGAGCCAAAGCTTCTTTCTCTATCTGTGAATAATTTCTTTGCGCAGACGAGAGCAATTTGGACGCAAAGGCAATAGGGCGATCATGGGAGCCAACTTTGTGCGCAAGCACAGCACCGATCCCGAAATCCGATGCATCTACCATCAACAAAAGGGGTTTCTGGGGATCGAATGGCGTAAGGCAAGTATTAGAAAGCAACGCCGATTTCAACTGGCGAAAGGCGCGTTCGCATTCCGTCGTCCAGACGAACGGAACACCTTTACGGCGTAAGCGATGAAGCGGAGCTGAAATGGAAGAGGCATTGCGCACATATTTATGATAATAGTTAATTTTACCCAACACACTCTGTAGCTGTTTCAGATTTTGAGGGGAAGGCAAATCGTGTATGGCACGGAGGTGCTCTGGACTCGGATGTATGCCTTGGGCATTAATGACATGTCCCAGGTATGGTAAGTCACGAGCAAAAAACACACATTTGTCCTTCCTCAAGCGAAGACCATTTTGCCGCAAGACCTGAAATAATGTTCGTAAGTTCGCAAGATGATCTTCTTCTGTCTGTCCGGAGATCACTATATCGTCCAGATAGTTTGCTGCAGTAGGGACCGACGCACAAATAGTTTGTAAATATTGCTGAAACAAGGCAGGGGCGGATGCACACCCGAATGGCAGTCTTTTGAAGCGGTACAATCCAAGATGCGTGTTAACCACCAATACGCGCTGGGATTCGTCGTCCACCGGTATTTGCAAGTACGCATCGGCTAGGTCCAACTTTGAAAAATATTTTCCCGGGCACAGTTTAGCAAAAAGATCTTCCGGGCGGGGCAAAGGAAAAGTAGCAGTCACTAGCTGTGGATTCACTGTGGCCTTGAAGTCCACGCAAAGTCTCAATTTTCCGGAAGGTTTTGGCAAAATTACTAAGGGTGAGGCCCAGAGAGAAGCTTGCACACGTTCAATTACACCCTGTGAGTCGAGATCGTGTAACGTTCTTGCGACCTCATCACGCAATGCGTGGGGAACATTGCGCGCCCTGAAAAATTTCGGTTGCGCGTTTACCTTCAGTTCTAAATGTGCTTCATAGTTTTTAGCGCAACCCAAGCCCGGTGCAAAAACGTCTGCAAATTCGTCACACAGCCGAGAAACACTGTCTGTAGGCACAGTCTGATTCACTGATAGGACCTGATTTACAATAGACATGTTAAACAACTTAAATAAATCTAGACCAAATAAGTTCACTGCAGAAGAAGAACGAAGAACGTAAAATGACACAAGTTTTGTTTGTCCCTTGTATGTTGCAAGAAGGCTGCACTGTCCTAACACAGGAATTTTCTGTCCGGAATACGTAGTTAGCTTAACATTTGCGGAACGCAACGGAGGTTTGCCCAGTTGTTTGTACGTGTCGTGATTGAGCAATGAAACTGCAGCTCCGGTATCGAGCTGGAATGGTATCACTTTGCCTTCAAATTCTAAGTCCACAAAAAGTTTATTGTCCTGCTGACGACAAGAGCGACTGTTTTGTGCAATTGGAACAGACACTGGTACAGAATCACTTGCTAATTGACGTGATTTCCGGCGACGTCGACGCACAGTTTTTGTGGGACGATCACAGTTACTGTTAGAGAAAGTGTCACTGGACGAAGCGGAATTAACGACATGAATGTCCATAGGCGAAGGTCCACGAGCCTGAGTGTCCTTGGTTCGATTCCGGCGCGAAGCAAAGGGCCTGGAATGATTGTGATTGTCTGATCTGAGCGTTTTCCGGCAAACACTTTGAACATGTCCTTTCTTATTGCAGAAAAAGCAAATAGCTTGGCGTGACGGGCAATGTTCACGCGAATGTCTAGTAGCACACCGCGGGCATGATTTCACTGCATTTGCGGGCTGGCGCGGCACCACTGGGTTAGCACGCGGCGGTCGCTGTGTCGCCGTGCGCGAGGCCCGGTTACCGGGCCGCGCAGCGCGTCCAGCGGGCCGGTGAATGTTACACACGGCTGGCGAAGTTTCAAAAGATTCCTGAGCACAGTCCAGTGTGTCCTGTCTATCCAATATGTCTATCACTTGTTGAAGGGAGGGATTAACTAGTTTCAAAATTTGCTCCCGTATGCGAACATCAGAAACGTTCTGTGCAATTGCATCACGCACCATTGTATCTGAATAAGAAAGACCACAGTCACATTCAAAGGCACAGTCCCTAGTAAGTCCTTGCAATGTTGCTACCCACTCCCTATTAGTTTGACCGGCCGTACGTTTTGTACGAAAAAACGTATACCGTTTTGCAACCACATTAACTGTTTCTTTGAAATAGGCATCTAATGCAGACAAAATTTCCTCGTATGACAAAGTTGCTACGTCGCGGCGGGGAAACAATTTCACTATCACACGGTATGTGGACACACCGACACAAGAAAGCAAAAACGGCTGCCGCTCATTACCTTGAATTCTGTAGGCAGCAAGGTGGAAGTTGAACTGGCGAGACCACTCTTGCCACGTCTCATCGGCTGCCACGTATGGTCGAAAGGGAGGTGCAACAGCGTTTAGAGGCAGCGGTAGCGAAGAAGCGGCAGCGGCCGCATCGGTGTGCAGCGCACGTTGACCCTGGACGAGCTGTCCAAGGGCATCCAGTAACGCCTGCGTCTGCTGATTCTGCAAGCGATAAAATTCGGACAGTACATCTGGAGAATGTGGCGAAGCCATGACACAATTAAATGTAAGCAATCAGAACACTTTAAAACGTCGTCAATGTTACAAACGAAGTAATACAAACTCTTTTTCTCGTCGCCAATAATTGTAGTGTCGGTAGCTGGACCGACACCGTGATGTTGATTGCTGAAAAGGAATGCTAAACTAACGCTGTGGCCGATAGTGCACGAACGGCAATACGCAGACGGGCGTGAAGTCTGGAACATGAGAACTTATAAATGAATACGAAGAAAAGTATGTAGATGCTTTTTACTTAACTTTTATTGATTCCTTGGAATACATCTCTCTTGAATACTCGAAGCTATAGGCACTGATACAAATGGCTCCTTGCTAGTTCGTAACCATTAACTTAGCTGATGGCTATTATGTCTCTCGGCTAATGAGAGAGAAAGGCTTCGTACAACTGGGCGATAGCTAGGTTCGCGTACAACTGGGCGGTAGCTTGGTTCTCGTACAACTGGGGGGAGTCCACTCTCGTATCACGAGACCTGCCTTGGTGGTGGCGCTAGGTCTGCGATCACAGTGGCGACACGCGGGTCCGACATGTACTACATGGACCGCGGCCGATTTAAACTACCACCTAGCAAGTGTGGTGTCTGGCGGTGACACCACAGTCACCAAAAACATTTCTCTAGAAAAGTGAAAATACAGAAATTAACTGGAACAGCGTTCTGTACTAAAGCACATTTGCGTGACTTAACGTGCTGACGACTGCTAATGCAGGACTGGGGGAAAGACGCTAACAGATTAGTTGTACTAAATTCGGCAGTTTTCGAGGAGCTGACTGCTTCGGGAAATATCTGATTCAATGCTCCACTATGGAACTGTCAAAATGCGTCTCGCTTGGTTTGATTTCAAGCCATTAGGAGTAGGATCAGACTGTCCCAAGGTCTACGCAGTATCCTGACGTAAAGTAATTGTTTAATTCCTCTATAGTCGAAGTTGCCACAGCATCTTATCTACTTGCACATGCAGTGTTCCGTCATTCTGTTCTGTTATTCCTAACACGCAGAATAATCCTTTTATGGATCACATGTGTACAAATACGAACCTATATTTCGGGAAAAAAAATTCAAGAAAATGGCGCGAATACGAGTAGAAATCTCGTCTGAGCCTATGCTTTTCACTCATGCCTGAAGTCCGTAGAACAGCAGAATTAATAGGAATGTCGGTAGGGCTTTAAAATAACAAGATTTGTAATACGAAATTCGTTAGTATTTTGAGAGCGTAATAACCGAACGCGGTTTGCTTTGTACGTGATAGTCTCCATAGTGAACCTTAATGAAACCTTACAGCTACCGTGAGTTTGCAAAAACAAACCAAAAGAAAACAAAGAAAATACTTCAACACTACAGAAACGCATGAAAACAGTCGTCCTTACCTTTTTAAAGATGTGGGTGTAACAGAAGAAATTCTCGGCGCAGAAACAGCAGCACGAAATGGCAACGCAGAACGTCACACTGCACACGTCTCGCTACAAATGCGACAGACGCCTGAAGCGGCAGGGCTGTGGCACACAGGCGTCTAAAGCTAGCGAAATGAGGGATGCTCAACTACCGGACCTACCGATAGATGGCTGTACCAGCTGATTACTGTCGTCTATATTGCCCGCCATATTTGAATTTGCCAAGAAGTTTCTCTCGGTCTGTACGGTGTATAAGGAATTAAGAATTATCGAAATGGTGATTTCTTGTTCCGCTTTCAATTGCACAAAGCGATGGAGTAAGGAAAGTGACTTACCATTTCACAGGTAATAGGACTACCGATACAATACGACAACAATACGGACTTAGTGCGTTTGCTAATTCGATGTTTTTGAACAGGTTTCCTCTGAAGCACCCAGAGCTGCTAAAGAAGTGGATTATTTCCGTGAAGCGGAAAGATTTTAAACCTACGTCTTGCAGTTTTCTTTGCGGAAACCTTTTCCGACAAGATGATTACGTAGTGAGCCCTGGAACGTGGAAGAAACGTCTCAGACCCGAAACAGTGCCATCAGTTTTTGACTTTCCGACACATTTGATACCACCAAATAAACAGCCACGACGACATGTTAGGATTTTGAGTGACAACGATGCTTCTCCATTTGAGGTAGCTAATTAATTTCCTTGCTATGTGTGTGGTTTTGACTTTTGTGAATTTATTTCGTACGGACACAAATGGGCTACATAGGACTAAGCAATGTTGTAATACAGTTCCATATTTTCGTTTTTAGTGTTCTGTCCTCTGCAGAAGCTACTGATTGCGTGGAGAATGTTGTCAATGAGAATTCTTCCGTGGAAAGCATGTCCCATTTATCCAATGCAGAAGCTGCGAATTGTGTCGAAAACGTTAGTATAAGGATGTTTTCACACCCCCAAAGTTTTCTTATAATATTTTTCATCAAGCCTTGAGTTATTTCAATCATATATAACGAAATTATTTCTTTATTTCAGAGTGCAGTTGGTTCTCAAGTAATTGATTGTGGTATACAGTCGAAAGTAGAAATGGAAGACAAGGTGACCGAAACTTGCAATTTCTTCTCAGACATTGTGCACGAATTAAAACGTAAACTGAAGTGTGTCCGTGGAAAACTTCGAAGAAGAGAGAAAAAAGTGTTTTCCATGGATGACATCATAAGTTCATCGAAGGAGAAGGGGCATCTTCCTGAGAAGTTACATAACTTCCTCAATCATCAGAAAGGAACACAAGTGGAATTAGTGTGCAATTTAGTGGACAACTCTCTCTCGTCAAAGGGTAATAGATACACAACAAATATGAAAATGTTTGCGATGACTGTGTACTTTTATTCACCAGCAGCATATGAACACCTGCAAAAATTAATGCCTCTGACACATAAATCATTGATTTCCAAATGGGTGGCAAGTGTCGACTGTGAAACTGGCTTCTTAAAAGATGTTTTTAAGTACGTTGATTCGAACCCAATTGTAAGGGACCAGTTCAGCGATTCTTGTCTAATTGGAGACAGTGTGGCAATTAGGAAGCAAGTAGTTTGGGACCAAGGAACTAAGCAATACACAGGTTTTTTAGAGTTTGGTGGGGAAGTGCCTCAGTCAAAAGAAGTAATAGAGGCATCTGAGGCTCTGGTTTTCATGCTTGTCCCTATTAAAGGCAAATTTATATGCCCAATTGCATATTTCTTTATCAAAGGTGTACAGGCAAATAATCGGCCACACTGATAAAATCCGCATTAGAGAGGCTGCATAGTCCTGGCATTAGGGTTTGGTGTGTTACATGTGATGGCTGCAAGGTAAATATAAGCACTTTACGTACACTTGGCTGTACTTTAAATTTTTCCAAGGGTGATTTTAAAAGCTACAATGTTTATTGTATCTTGGACATGTCATATGATTAAGTTTGCCAGAAATGCTCTAGCAGAAGTATCTGCTATTGATTCTCCAACTGGCATTATTAGATGGCACTTCTTTGAGCAATTGAACAAGGTACAATAAGAAGAAGGTATGACATTTGCCAACAAACTATCAGGACAACATATAAGTTATGTAAATAGAAAAATGAATGTTTCATTAGCTCCACAGACTTTGAGTTCTAGTGTGGCAGATAGTATAGAGTTTTCGAGGAGGGTTGGTGATCCAAATATTAAAGGAAGTGAAGCAACAGTAGAATTTTTGTATAATATGGATAGGATTTTTGATATTCTGAACTCCAGAAATCCATTAGGTAAAGGGTATAAGAGCCCCCTGAGACTTGACAACAAATCTTATTGGCTAGGTATTTTTAAAAAAAATTAAAAAATAAATAAAATTAAAAAAAATGGCTCTGAGCACTATGGGACTTAACATCTATGGTCATCAGTTCCCTAGAACTTGGGACTACTTAAACCTAACTAACCTAAGGACATCACACAACACCCAGTCAACACGTTGGTATTTTCAGACACATTGAAAATTATATCAAAAGCTTAAAAATCATTGGTGTTCCATTGCTGCTCCATGCAAGAAATACTTTTGCTTTTGGGATAATTTTCAGTGTGCAACCAGTAATTCACATAGCTCTGACAAGTATGCTTCATGTTGAATCTCCTTTGAAGTATTTGCTAACATATAAACTGTCACAAGACCACATAGACCTTTTTTCCCCCTGCATTCGGTCCAGATGTGGTTGGAACAACAATCCAAATGCATACCAGTTCAAATGTGCCATGATAAAGTGGCTCTTGGGTAACAGTGTCACTGCAATGAATGGGAATTGCTCAAATTTTAATGCGTGTTGTTTGCCACCTGTTTATGATTTTCATGCAAGAAAGCAAGTAGTAGAAAGTGATGGAAGTGCTGCAGAAAATGAAGTAGAGGAGTGGTGTGCACTTCTTGATGATAAGATTAAGTTCTCATTTCACAAGTAAAACATACTCTATTATATTGCAGGGTATGTGTCATTGCGCCTTTCAAGGCGGATCACATGCAAAGACTGTCTTCACATACTGAAGCCACCAGTAGTTAAATCTGCATTAGAATGTGATTCTCTCTATGCTTTTCCCAATATGGCCAATAAAACTGCATTTGTAAATTTTGTTAACTGGGGAAAACTGGTTAAAACAAGTGACTGCATGTACTCTGTTGTAGAATACTCAGAAACAGTTTCAGATGTTTGTGATTGCTGGGGATATGCGACAGAAATACATACAGGCCAAGATTTTGCATTGTGTTAAAAATAAATTTGTAGATTACCCATTTCCTGCTCTTGGTCATGATTACCACTATGAAATTAGGATTGTGGACTTACATCAGACTCAACTTGTTTGTAAGATTGCATCCCTATACTCCTGCATACGCTTAAAAACATGTGGAAACAAAAGCCTGCTGAGAAAATTTTAAACAACAAATCAAGTATAAGGCAGAAGTTAAATAAACTCATATTGTTTAATCATGTATAGTGCTCAACTTGGAAAAATTATGTAATGGGACATTCCATGCAGATGGGTGTGACATTTTGACAGATTTTTTAGAACTATTTTGTCCATAGATTTGTTGTTGTGTAATAATGAACTTCAAAAGATGAATCACATTGAAGTAAAATTAAGTATTTATGTCCTGTGTAGATATTGTAACAAAATTATAATTGTTTATATAAGCTTATTTTAAGATGTTTGGTGTTACAAAATATGCACTTGCATTAAAAATGGGTGATTTGTGTGAAATTAATGAAAAAAAAATGTTCTGAGACTTATTTGACACATGGCTTTCAGTGTGAGAAAATATTTGCCTCAATAACTATGTTAACTTGAATTTTTCACTTTAAGAAAACAGTTTAATCACAGGATGGTTGTGATCTAATGGGGTATGCAGTGGCCCTATGTTTCAAACAGTAATGTTTGTGGATACTCTGCAACATAAGAGCAATAAAATTGTTACTCTGTTAATTCTTGTTTTAATACTTCCTATAATGAACACAATGTTCCAGTTGATCATAAGCATTCTTATTACTTTATAACCATTCTAGAATAAGGGGGCCTGAGTCAGGCAAAACCTAATTTTATGAATTTTGTCTTTATTTTGCTAGGATGTCTTTCTATTATATTTTCCTGTGTTGAGGTGGGGGGGGGGGGAAGAGAATGCAAATAATCATATAGAATTATCTTTCTAGCACTACAAAGTACAGAATACAGTGATTACAGGTACACGTGGAAATCTAGGAAATTTCAGTATTCATGTTACATGCCTAATTTTCATCAACATTTACCTTAATTATATGGTTACACTTTTTGCTGATTTGAACTGTGTACTACATGTTAAAAAGATTTTGTTTGGTCATAGCAATAAAAGCATTTCATTTTGTTAGTTCGTCTGTCCCATACGGAACTGAAATTATCAAGTTATGACGACAAAGGAAGGGAATAACATTAAGGAATCTTACTTCACAGAAATTATGTAACAATGGTTACACTTTTTGCTAGTTAACTTTAACATAAACCATTTAGTTTTCCATTAAGAGTGAAAGCAGTTGCACAAGTCACATAAAGAACAAAGTTTCCCATAGGGAACTAAAGTATTTTATGTTTGAGTTATTGCAGACTCAAAGTATTGTGATCTTCATATTTCTATTTAAAAATGTTTGTAACTCAAATTCACAGACATTTTGGAATCTGTACATGTGTGTAGCAAGGTACTTTTCAAGTGCCATGTGGAACCTTTAATTTTCTGGTTTAAATATAATTTATTTCATGAATTACCTTTAATACCAGCACTGTCTGAATGCATTATTTACCATTTAGAAGAAGAAATATTAGTGTACAGAATAACAAACCTCATGAAAAATGTGAGATATTGTTCTGTACAGAACTTGGAACGGCTCTTTATCAATAGCAGGTAAAAAAGAAGGCTTCTATTAAATGTTCAAAGAAACCAATCAGTACCTCTTAATTCACCATAGAGGTGATACAGTAATAAAACAATTTACTTTTCTCAGAATTTCTGCTAAGTATTAAAAGTGTGAAGACCTATTCAATTAGTATTTGCTTTACCGATAACCTGTAGTACAAGCACACGTATAAGCAGATAATTATGGGAGTCAAGAGTTATGTTAAAATTAAAGATAGTGACTTATTACTTGCTCACAAAGCATTGTAGTTGCTATACAGTTTATGCTGTATGTGGTGTACCCAATGTGATTCCTGGAGGACATAATATTCTGTTATCCTATGGGAGTGCACTGGTACCACACCTATTGAAAGTATGTTTTGCTGTGGAATAGCTGTATCAGATGTCTGAACCAGAAAACAAATCTCCACTGTGACACCCTCATGTTCTTGGTATGCTATTAGCTATTATTACAGGAATACTCTTCACATGGAGGAGGAAACATAGTGAGATTTTCTTTTTCATCATTTCCAACATTGTACACAACTTTCTTGCACTTTTATGTTATCACATTTTCCCCTTGATAATCGAAAAGAGAGAGGGGGAAAAAAATTTAAGCGAGCTTTCATAAAAACTGAAAACTCTACTTGTGTCATTTGTTATTTTCAAAATGTTACTCTCTTTCCAAATACTGTTCTATTTCTTCAAACCAATTTTGAATTTCTCAGGTTATTACACATTATTTACTGTACATTGTCCACCAATACTTCTGTTGTTACCAGATAGTTTGTAATGTGGCACTACCTTTGTGCCAGTGGTATTGGCTAGTGTACTTTTGCAGATAAGAAAATCGACTGGACTAGAATGGACAGAATAGGACAAATTCAGACAATATGGAACTTTTTACACTAAATTTGCAATATACTGTCACCCTTGTCTCACAGAGATTGTAGCAGCCATTGGGGTGCCTGTCTGGCCAGCTTTCACTTTCGGGTTTGTTTTTTGCTTGGGCCATATACTGACAACCAGTCATTCCAGTGATTGACACCATGTCAAAGACTGGAACCAAGATTCACAGAAATAGAATTCTATGGTTGTAATTCAAAGTGTAATTGATTTTGATCACTGACATGTTTTGAATTCAATTCTAAAATGGTTTGGGTGTCAGACTGGAAAATTACAGTTTTAAGACACCCCAACCTTAAAATTAACAGCTGTGATCGAGGTTATTTTCAACAAGTTCCTTCACATACTACATCATCATGGATCAGTCCAATATAATATTATTACTAGACTTAACTTCCAAATGATACAAGTCATGCATTTAAGAGGAGCCTTAACGTTGGGCTTTGTGTTTGTCTCATTTAAATGTATTTCTTGCCTCATATCAAAGACTGAAGCACTGTTGAAAACTAGTGCTTCTACCACATCACTCAGTTTAAATACACCGTGTCATGCACAGGCGTTAATAAAATCATGACATTTAAATTACTGATCAAAGAGAGAGCCAAATACGTAAGTGCATGTTGCAATTACAGTGTCAGCATATATGCAGATCGGTAATGCATCACTTCAGATAAAGAAAAAATAACGATTTTTTCCGTTTATACGTAAGTAATACTTTAATAGTTCAGTTGTAATTTCTGTTGTCAGTAAAGATACCCCTAAGCAAACTATGTCAACTTTTTTTCAAGAGACGTCTTCACTGTTGTCCACACTTGATTTTCCGAATTATACCAGTAGTTAAAAGCCTCGGCAAGTAAGGTAATTTGTTGACCTCCATTGAATCTTAAATAGTATTTTAGAACGGGCAAATAAGTAAAGCACTCATAAAATAGTAAACAATTTATAGGTCAAGTGGTCAAACTTTCAAAACACACTCGAATTTAGGAATTTCATAGCAGAACTGTCACTGATTTTTCTCGCTAGATTAGAAACACTTCATTATGTTGATGTGTAGATATCTAGAACATCCAATCTAAAATACTTATGAGGGCGCAGAACGAAAAACATTTTAATCCGTGTTTTGCCAAATTCAGATATGGCGGACGCCGGACACACAATCTCTTGCCGGCACGCGCTAGAGCCATCTATCGGCAGGTCCGGTAGTTGAGCATCCCTCTTTTCGCTAGCTTTAGACGCCTGTCTGTGGCACGCAGTCAGTGCTGCCAACGGCTGCGAGGCCGGCAGGTACCAACTGCAGTCTGCTACGGGGCCTCACACAGCGGGCAGCGCTTCCAGGGACCCGGCGCAGAACATGCGAACGTAATACGAAGACTGTCGCCCTAATTTTGTTATTGCGGACAAGCTGAAAAAAAATAAAGTAACATGTTTGTGAAAGTACTTTTCACGTAATGTAATCCAATTCTACGCTCACTGTGACACTGCTGTGGCCACTGGAGTACCTCTCAGAAAATTATGCCCGCACCGGAGTCGAGGGAACCAGCGGCTGTGAGACGGACTCGCCGCAGCAGTATCTGTTGTCAACACACGGCCGCTGCCCATGCGTCGATTCGATTCATTGCTGCTCGCTGCCTCTCCGCACCATTTATAGTCATTGCTGTGGATAACAATTACAGTCCAGCCGTCAGCAGGTTGTTTCCCACAGAATGATTTTTTTATTGTCGTCAGTTTAAACATATGCCTGCACTACTTCGCCACTTCACGTGTTGTGTGTGCACTCTGTGTCAAGATACAGTGTTTTTGTCTGTCCTATGGAGTTCAAAGAGCCAAAAGGGAAACCTTTCATGAAAGGGAGAGATTTAAAAAATACGATTCATGTGTTCAAAAGATCAAGAAAAAGCTACAACTGAACAGTTTTTGAACTCACAAAAAGGCGCTCCCGGAAAATTTCTCCGACCAACAACGTCAGACAGTGAGAGTTAAGCGTGCTTCAAAGGCCATGTCCTTAACAGCAGCCTCTCATCGTTTGGTGCTTCAGATGCAACTGAACACAAGCACAGGAACACGGACCTCCCGCTGTCCCACATGCGGGTAGGCCTACTGCTAGCAGTTGTGAGGCAATCACGAGTTTGGACCCAGGCACTTGGCCTAATAGGTTAACATCCACAACGATAAATGAAATTTTACATAAAGGCCCTACTAAAATTGTAAGTTTTGAGTATCCTTTAAACGAGAATGGAAGAAAATTTTCAACTCATTTTTAACATAAGAAGTTTACCAAATTGAGAAAAACAATGATCGTAAATGGCTTAAGTATTCGAAACCTACCGACAACGTTCTTTGTTTTTATTGTAAACATATTCAATCTCCTTCAAACAAGATATCAGGCGATGGACTCCGTGGCTGGGTTCATTTAGGAAATCGGATTCAAGAGCATGAACAATAATTTAACAACATAAACAGTACAAGAAAGTGGATAGAATGCGAGGTAATTTTAAACAACAAAGTGGTATTGATCATACTGACCTTGAGCTACTGGAAAGAGAGAAAGAACATTAGCGTCAGTTTCTAAAATGAATTATACTCACTGTCAGGTACCTAGTTGAAAGTAATATTGCTTTAAAGGGAGGCAGCGACAAGCTCTATCAAGAAAGTAGTGGTAGTTTTCTTGGTTTGATCGAAATGACAGCAGAATTTGATCCTGTTTTGCAGGAACATTAGAGGTGGGTAAAGGCTCAAGTAAGTCATGACCATTTTCTTGGAAAAAGCATTCTAAATGAACTCATAAATTTGCTTGCCAACAAAGTAAAAAACAGCATTGTTAATTCTGTAAACGAAAGTAAATATGTTTCTGACGTACTATATTGTACTCCTGATACATGCCACAATGAACAAATGACACTGATTGTTAGGTCTGTAAGTTTATCAGAATACGCAGCGACTGTAGAAGAACACTTCTTCGACTTCCTGAGCGCCACTTCAACAACAGGAGAACCTTTCACCGAAACCGTTTTGTCGAAATTAGATGAACTAGGACTCGATATTCATGACTGCAGGGGCCAAAGTTATGGAATATGAAAGGTGATCGAAGTGGTGTTGAAGCCAGAATATTAAGGTGCAAACCAAGAGCAATTAATATGCCATGTGAGCCACGATCTTAATCTTGTGTTATCAGATGCGGCGGAATATACTGCACAAAAGCAATCAGATTTTCTGGTGTAATTCAAAGGATATACATTATTTTCAGTGCATCCACTCAGAGATGGGAAATCTTATTGTACAGGGCGCCAACTTGAACAGCGACGAATCTTTCAGATTCAAAGTAGGGTGGAGAGTGTCAAAGCTGTTAAAGTGCCAGACGAGAGAAGTCAGAGGCGCCCTTCTTGAGGTGAACGACAGCGCTGTTGAAACGAAAACAAAGAGCGGAGCTCACTCGCTTGCTGTGGACGATTTGAAAAGCTTCGAGTTTATTGTAGGCGTTGTCGTATAGTACGGTCTTCCCTTTGCCATTAGCGCAACAATTAAGGCAGTTCAAGCAGCAAGCATTGACGTGAAAGTAGCAACTAAATCCCTCGAAAGTCTAATTACGTTTATTGGGAATTTCCGCGAAGGAGTTTTCGTTAATGTGCAGTTAACAGCGAAAGAGATACCTGAAACTTTACAGACTTAAGCAAAATTTGGAGGAAGGAGATCTGCCCAGAAGGCGAAGCAATTTGGTTATGAGGGTGAGGACATGGTTTGCATAGCTCAACCTTCAGAGGAGAAATATAGAATCGATTTTCTCTACTCTGTCGTTGAGACAGTGTTAAAAAGTTTGAAAGAAAGGTTTGGCCAACTGGCTAAGTATTCCGAAATATTCGGCTTTTTCTTCTCCAGACAGTTTAAAAATGCGTACAGGACGTAGAACTGAAAATGCTATCAAAAAACCTTGGGTAAAAGCTAAGTTTAAACACAAATTGTGAATGTTCGAAAGACACTGTTGCATCATATTTCTTGTCACACATTAATGAGCTCAGACAAACGGTGCCTGGTGACGTGGAAGCTCCTACGTTAATACTGAAGTACTCGAATGACGCTGCATACCCGTTTCCCAGCATTTACATCGGCCACAGAATTTTGCCAGCGTGCCAGTAACTGTCGCCGTAGTTCCACAATTAAGTTCTGAAGATATTATTCATGAACTTGCTCTTCAAAAAGCGTGGAAAAGAAGTTCTGTGCAAAGTGTGAATACCATTTGTGTTTATAACCTACAACTCATTTAATATCTTGTAAACACAGATCACAGTCGAGTGATGAAATCATTGAAGCGTATATCTCGAACAAAATTTGTGAAACTTATCCTGTAGTAACAGTTCAGATGGTTCAAATGGCTGTGAGCAGTATGGGACTTAACATCTGAGGTCATCAGTCCCCTAGAACTTAGAACTACTTAAACCTAAGTAACCTAAGTGTTGTGTTGGCAGAAGAGCCAGCACCGTGTTGCTAGTGGAGGCCGAAATGCACGCGTTTTAGCTCACGCAGACTGGCGTGAGGAGGAAAGGACTATACTGACGTGAGGTCTGAAACATGAGAAGGAATGAGAATTCAGAAAGCGGACGAAATTACTTTGATACTCAATTTTAATCCATTAATGATGAACGTCGGTCTTGACGGTACATGATTCACAATATTATCTGTTCTTATAGTAACTGAATATGGCGCCTTGCTAGGACGTAGCAAATGACGTAGCTGAAGGCTATGCTAAGCTGTCGTTTCTGCAAATGAGAACGTATGTAGACGGTGAACCATGGGTAGCAAAGTCGGCTGTACAACTGGGGCGAGTGCTAGGGAGTCTCTCTAGACTAGACCTGCCGTGTGGCGGCGTTCGGTCTGCAATCACTGATAGTGGCGACACGCGGGTGCGACGTATACTAACGGAGCGCGGCCGATTTAAAGGCTACCACCTAGCAAGTGTGGTGTCTGGCGGTGACACCACACTAAGGACATCACACACATCCATTCCCGAGGCAGGATTCGAACCTGCGACCGTACCGGTCGGCGCAGTAACGGTTTGGTGATACACTGGTACTACGTTAATGACGGAAGTTAGAATTCTTTTGAACGTGACGGAGATATGTGACCTGTGTTGGAGGAGGGACTGGGTGGTCGGGGGGGGGGGGGGAGGGTGTGGGAGAGCCCCTCGCAGAACTTGGGCACACATCCCCCACGCCGGCTGAGCCCTGCTCACCCACTGCTGGCTCTGGAATTTTCTGTAAGCAGGCTTTCACGCCAACACTACTTTGTCTATTCGCAGTGCCCTTCTCTGTACGCGTTCAATATTCCCTGTTATTTCTCTTTGTAATGGATCCCACACACCCGAGCGATAGTCTAGGATGGACCACACGAGTGTTTCGTAAGCTGTCTCCCTTGTAGACTCACCGCATTCATCCAGTGTCTCGCCCACTCTGCCATCTAGTTTACCTACAACTGAAACTATGTGATACTTCCATTCTATATCACCTCAGTGTGCCACATACGTGTCTTTGTATGAGTTGACTGATTCCAAAAGTGACTCATTAATATTACATCAACCACAGAATACGACCTTTCTGCGAGTTTTTAAGAGCACAACTTTGTACGTAACTTCTCTGCAAAACAGACTGAAGTGGATGGCAGAGTGTTCGTCGAGCCACCGTCACACGATTAGCCTTACATTTCTTCCCGCTTACAGCAATTTGTCGAAGCCTCCTTTACTTTGAAATCATGTGAAAATATGGATAAATATTTGTACAGCTTCTTTCAGACACTCCTTCATTATAGAGAATGTATCATCTGCACAAACTGTGGCCTGACTGTTAACATTGCCTCCAAGGTCAGTAGCATACGACGTTGACAGCAGTGCATCTCTGAGGCGTGTCTCAAGCTACTTCCACACCTGTTGGTAAGTCTCTTTCCGAGATACCATGCTTCGTCCTCCAGATACCTAGACAGATAGACAGGCAGATGGACAGAGACGGGGAAAGTGGGGGGTGGGAGGGAGGGAGGGAGACAGAGCTGGAGACAGAAGCGCCTCATTCGCGTGCAGGGGGCGGCCCCCACCTCTGCCCCCCTCGTGGTGAACGTCGCCGCAGTCCGACACACACACTGCCGACACTCCTTCCCGCTCTCTATACACCCCTGACAGCAGCGCTCCAAGCAGACACTAAGCTATAGTTCTGAATGCGATATACGAGGAATGCGAATATCATCATTTATATTCATTTGTAACACAGTTTTTCAACAGGGAACGTCTGTAAGGCTGTAAAAATCTGCAGTAACTAAAACAATACACCTCATTTTTTTTTTAAATTTCCTAAGGACCGTGGGAGGTGTGAAGTGGTACATTTCGGGACGTTTTACTTACGATTCTCTTGTAAGTAACAGATATTTAATGAAGGATGTCGTTTTCTTACTAGGGAATCAAAAAGGCTAGTAAACAGCAGAAGACCTGACATTCAACAGAGAGACATCGTATATTTATTCGGCGACGTGAAGTTTTGTTCACAACACTTCCAGTCGGATGAATGAACGTGGAACGTGGGAAACTTGTATGGAATGCAATATCTGCATTACGTAAGGTACCAAATAAGCCACCACAACTATAGATGAAATGAAAAACACACAAATGTGGTAATAAGACATCAAAAACAATGAAACTTTTTCCAACACGGATCACATCAATTCCACAATTGTTGCTAAATCTCTGCCAAAAACGGCAAGAATCTTACTACAGATTCGCCCTTGAAGCAAAAACAATTACACTGAAAGAAATATTCGTCTATTAGAACATCGATAGAAGTGTAAGAATCTGTGAATCATTACGCTGCATATAAAATTGTGACGTGTCAAAGAGACTGCCCATCATGACAGGAACAGAGAGCAAACGAGATATATTTTCTCATGCTTCAAATATGTGTTTACGTTCTCTTCCTTTAAGAGGAGCAAGCTGCAGTTATACAAATTATTGCTTCACGAGTAAATTGTAGGTTACGTCACAGAATCAGCTCGGTCGGCGCTTTGGCGCGAGTTTTTCAAACTGGGCGACTGTTATTAGAAAATAGTTTCCAGCTTTCCACAATAACGATCTTTTTATAAAAATAAATATAATTCGTATTTGTTTCGATATTCTGGAGTATAATATTGGTGGAATCAGTGTATGTGCAGCTTTGTCGAACGAATTTATTAGAAATTAGATTTTGTATGATACTGTTCAAAGCATCGTGTTCCACAAACCCCAACTTCGCACTCTACACAAAACACACGTGCTTTTCTTCTCGCTTATTCCCGACTGGCAACACACACGGCATTTTCGCGTCGGCGCCTGCTGTTACGCGAAAGACTGTGTGTGTCATCCTGGAAGATGTCGTCCCACCAGACGTGTCAGCACCGACACCTGTCAAGGTTCCATGCTGAGAGGATCAGCTGACATCGATACTGCCTCTTTCTGTGAGGTTCATTTGAAAGTCTTCGGAATTTTACCACCAAGTCGGTTGTACAACAGGTACGGATTCACAGCTGCTATGTCCATGAAATGGCCAAATCGCTGCATATATATTTTCTAAGACGTTTCCTCGTGGCCGAATAACTGGTCCCGTATTGGTCAGCTGAATCAGCGCCAGCCGTTCTGTCCCTGCATTCCAGTATCACTCCAGGTTTCCGCTGCACTTTTATCTCAGTCTGCCGCAGCTCGCCACTGTAAACACAGGGAAGCGTGTACACGTCTCTGCTGTCTCGCCACAGCACTGCCATCAGCTTCCCTCTGTAAGAGGTCTTACATTTACCTCTCTCGAGTTTTGCCTCCTTCAGAGCTGTCAGCACTTCCTTCCCGTTAATACTAACAGTTCCAATGCAGCCACTGCTTTTAGAAACGAGAAAATAGAACCGCTCATTAATAATATAGAACCTGTCGGTTGACAAAGTATATCCATTGTTAAAACATCGGTGAAGCAAAGACTTTAGACACTAGAGGATATTCACTATATTGTGGCTTAAACACAATGTCTTTTCCACTGCAAGTTACAAAGTGTAACAAAGAATCGCTACCTGCTTAATACGAGCGAAACTATTTCATATCAAAGCGAGATTGATAGACGTCCCGCCCTTTCCACAATTAACAGCGATTTATGATGGCATAACTCATGTCCGGGAGTAAAAGGCCTCCTCAAATGTTTTCTATAGATGATCAATTCAGCGGGAATACCAGAGTCATTTTGAATAAACACTCTTGTCATTAAAATAAGGAACCTCAAACAGTACATTTCAAAATTCAGTCTTTAAATAATCCCTGAGAGGAATAAGATAGCGAATAAAGATTACAATTGCCCAATACTTGTTTCTACCCATTTGCGAACAAACGATCGCTGTTGTAATTTGCCGAGCGTGTGTGTTTATGAACTGTTCAGCACATTTGTTCGTCTTGCTCGCCATCTTTGTAGCAAGCTGTCACAAAAAAGTTTTGCTATTAAGTGATTGTGCAGGATCTCCAAAGAAATTTTTACATCTAGATTTCCTGTCGAACGGAATTTACTTCTAGCTACACTGCAATTAGCGGACCACGAAATTACCGAACCGGAACCATTGTAATCAGTTATCACTTCTTGTCTGACGTCCCCTTCACATCTTGACGTTTCTGAGTCATTGTCATTGAGTCGCTATCATCGCTCTCCTCACCACTACTCCACACTCTGTAGCTTTTATTTATTTACTTTTTCAGTCATCACTCTTCTGACTGGTTTGACGCGGTCCGCCACGAATTCCCCTCCTGTGCCAACCTCTCCACCTCAGAGTAGCGCAGGCAGCCCAGGTCCTCAACTGTTTGCTGGATGTACTCCAGTCTCTGTTTTCCTCTACAGTTTCTACCCTCTACAGCTCCCTCTAGTACTGTGCGAGTTATTCCGTCATGTCTTTACAGCTGTCCTACCATCCTGTCCCTTCTTGTTGTCATTGTTTTCTCCATATATTCCTTTCCTCGCCGACTCTGCTGAGAACCTCCTCATTCCTTACTTTATCAGTCCACCTAATTATCAACATTCTTCTGTAGCACCACGTCTTACATGCTTCTATTCTCTTCTGTTCTGGGTTTCAGACAGTCCGTGTCTCACGGTCATATAAAACTGTGCTCCAAACGTAAACCCTAAGAAATTTCTTCCTCAAATTAAGGCCTATTTTTCATGCTAGTAGACAAGCCAACATCTCTTTTTCTCAACACATACTAATCGTACGGGGGTAAATGAGGTATCGTTAGAAAGTTTTTTTTTCCGGCTTCTGTCATTCCATATTAGTATTGCACTAAAATTTTGCTACTTGCAGAAAATTTAGCTTAAAGGAGATTTTCAACTGTCACACGCAAAAGCGTATCGCGTATGGCGAGCATCACACCTATAGTCTACGAAGCTAAGTTATTAAACAGGAATAACAGTCTCCCTCTTCATACCACCTTGCTACAAAAATAATTTTATTTGTTGTAAAGCACTTATTAACTGGACAGTTTGTATACAGCACAGTAACAGATGATGTCTGTGGCCACTGCAGTTATCCGCTATATCTGCCATTGTACAAGCTGACTTTCCTAATCGAGTACACATTCTGAAACGACAGACATATCTGCCATTGCCACCTTCAGTTCTGATTTACGTAGAGCCACCATGATCTAACGTGCTTACTGTAACTGAAAATGCCTCTCGAGAGGAAGTTCCAGGTTACGTGGATGCACTGACAGTCCCTGACCTCTGCCACTCGTACAAACCGGGACAAACAGTCCGAATGCAAAACACATTTCTGGAAACATGAAAGTATCATACATAATCCACGATTATTATTTCACGTCGTTCGGTTAGTTTTTAAAAATGTTTCCTCTTATTCCTCCAAGTACCCTTATACCAATGACTAAACTTATTCGAAATTCTGACATTATTTAAAACTGTAACATCGAGCGTGTTTCGCACAGGTCCTGTGGTTATGTTGTGTATTCCATCGTCTTTGACATGGATAAGTAGGTGATTTTCCAGTCGATTCTAGATAAGTTTCCCAAGCTTTAGGGGACCTTTATAGTAATTCCAAAGTGCTTGTGATTTTAACATGGCTGCATCATAAAGTTTTTGTACGAGTTACTTTCAGGTATCGTCTTAGTCACAACCCTTTTAGCTATTCGGTGTAATGTTTCTGACCTCTCTTCCGCCTTTCTTCACTTTCTTTTGATGGCACTATTCCTTATCAGACGATTCAGATACGGTTTACATTGATCAAACAGAAACGGTAAAAATGTAATGTGTACTCAGGACTAACTGCCTTTTCTAATAATTAGGGTCATGGACATCTTCACTTCACAGGTACTCTGTTGGTGCATGAAAACTACCAAGTGTGGTACGGACGTCGCAAGACAGAAAAAACGCAAAATCGTGACTGGCGATGTCCTTACTGGAGCTGGAAATTTAGCGTGGAATTCTACGCGAGATGAATCTAATAGTTCCCACAAAGAAAGTGTGCCTCGAAAACTGGCAGAAAATCAGGTCGTAGTAAAAGTACACCAGCCCAAAGACACAGTCACCACCCGCACTTTGCGATAGGAATTCTGATGTTTCCTGTGACAGTCACTGAAAGCGGTTTCCCAAATTCAGCGAAGATGATGAAGTAAATATTACAGAATTAGAGTCAATGACAGCTGCAGATATGAGAAACTTTGAAGTCCAGATCCTCAGAGGAGTTAAGCAGTTTAAATCACTTAATGAGGGCAGGTCCTCAGGTCCAGATTGTACACCAATTGGTTTCCAGATGTAACAGCCCCGTACTTAGCAATCGTATACAATCGCTGACTCGACGAGAGACCCGTACCTAAAGACTGGAAAGTGGCACACGTCACACCACTACACAAGAAGGCGAACAGCAATAATCCGCTGAATTACGGACCCATATCACTCACGTCGATTTGCTATAGGATTCTGGAACACACACTATGTTTGTAATCAAACTGCACGCCTACGGAGTACCGTCCAAGTTGAGCAAATGGATTCGTGATTTCCGGTCAGAAAGGTCACAGTTCGCAGTAAATGACGAGACGTCATCGACTAAAACAGGTGTCCTACCTGGCGTTACCCAAGAATGTGTTACAGCGCCCACTGTTGTCGTTAATCTACATCAGGGGTGTCCAACGCACAGCGCACGAGCCGCATGTAGCCCAAAGCAAGTGTATAAATGCTGCCCAAGAATTGAACATCTCTCACGCTATCGGAAAAAATCCGTTTGTGTGAAGTTACGATAAACAAAAGTTTTCAATTTGAAACTCTCGCCACACGAAGCTGCAAAGTACAAAATATCTGTCTGATGCGAGAAGTGGCAGTTGACACGATCCACACGAGTACTAAAAGGAATCCGGTAGTTTTCGGTTAGACGATAACTCACACAAATATGAAGGACGTCAATTCTGCTAAATACCTAGAGATTACAATTACGAACAACTTAAACTAGAACGATCACATAGAAAATGTTGCGGGAAAGGCTAACTAAAGTCGGCGTTTATTGGCAGAACACTTACAAGATGCAGCACGTCTTGTGAAGAGAATGCCTACACGAAACTCGTCCTTTCTCTTCTGGAGTGTTCCTGTGCAGTGTAGGACCCTTACCAGATAGGACTGACGGAAGACACAGAAAAGTTTGAGAGAGGGGCAGCTCATTTCGTGTTATCGCGATATAGGACCAGAGTGACACGGATATGATAGGCGAAAATATTTTGTTGACGGCCACCTACACAGGGAGAAATGATCACCGTGGTAAACTAAGAGACAACACACCACATTTAAGTGGTCGTTTCATCCACGTGGTGTTCGAGAAAGGCTCGGTGCAGACAGAGTGCGGAGGCGGTCTGGCGAGTCCTCTGCCAGGCACTTAAGTGTGAATTGCAGAGCAGTCGTGTGGACGCAGGTGTGTATGTAGGTGGGACAGGGGTAACCAGGAAATGAAAAAAAAAAACAGTTAGAAGACATTGGTTAAATGCCATTAAAACACGTTAAATTTATTTTCAGGGCAACACACAAATTGCAAGTTATTTTCACTTAAATTTTGCCAAGATACGGAAGAAGTACAATGGCTTTTATACAGTGAAATGACCGGTGGATTTAATTTTAGACGTATTCGTACATTGTTTGTGCTCATCAGGACCACACAGGTGCCCCTGCTGAATTGTTTACATTGGCCGAAGACGAACAAAAGGAAGTAATATCACCATAAGGACTCACCATTTCGAAACAAAGGTGTTCAATTTCTTTCCGTTTCCTCTTCCTATCTGACATCGTTGAAGCTCCAACAACAAATTAAACAACAATTTTGTTCAACAGTTCTACTTTATCCATCCTCTGCAAGACAACTATCTTGCTGACCGTGGACATAAGCACGTTCCTTCTCTCTGACGTCCCTCTATACTCGCAACAGATGGGCCAATAGAGGAAACTACACAACTCGATGTTGACTTCTTAACTACCACTGCGCTTGGATCCTTGTATGCCAGTGGCTGTATTTAAATTTAATGTTTGTCACCATCGATTGTTCCCTCTGCAGTATCCAATACTGTTTACTTATTCAGATGAGCGGCGTATCTGAATTAAGGAGGGTCGGGTAAGTGAAGTTCTGTTGTCTCCGCACCTGTAACCACCTGCCTCCCTTGGGACAGGAATCGTTACATTCTTCTTGAAGTCTGAGGATACGTTGCTTGCCTCATATGTCTTGCACACCAGGGGGGGAATGTTTTATCCTGGCTGGCGTAGCCAAGCATCTTAGTGACTCTGAGGGAATGTTATGTACTCCGCAGATCTTGGGTTTTTTTGTTGTCTTTTGTATCGTGACGATTTGAAAGCAAATACGTGTTAGTGGTTAAATGACAGAGGCCCTAGCCTCCCGGCGCCAGTCACTTTGCCCTCAATCACCGAAGGATCGCTCACATGTGGAGCTATCGACAGTCGACCATAAAGCGAGTCAAGCCACCTGTAGCACACTGATCATTCATCCCAAGACACACAGTGATACAGCTCAGCACCACAAGTCACATTTCTGGACTCGTTTAAGATACTGTAATACGATTTGCCCCCATATTAAACACTGTGACAAAGGCTTCAGTGAACGATGTATAGTCTCTTTTCATAGTTATATTAATTGCAGGGATATCGGTATCAATTTAGCTTTTTGCAATAGTACTTTTGTAGTTTCTGCTGTTAGTATCGTAGTTCTGAAAGAGACCAAGTCTACAGCATTTCGCTCTTCAAAATCTAGTTAGTACTTTCGGAGTAATTACAGTATTTGTAATTTAGGGTTAACCAGAGGCGTTAAGTAAGTAATGCAGCACATTTGTTTTTCTCCGCCAGTTTCGCTTGAAAAAAAAAAAATGCGGAATGTGTTGTGGGGAATCATGGAATACTTCCGCTTGAGCCGTCACAGTTTCATGGAGTTGCGACAAGTGGTGGTACGATACGCAGACTTCAAAGTCTAAAATAGTAAGTACCTGATGATTGGAGAAGTGGAGACATTGTTCCCATATTAAAAAATGGCAATAAAAGACTTTGTAAAAACTACAGAGGAATAACCCTTATGAGTGATATAGCCAAGATTTTTGAAAGAATTTTACCAAATCGAATAAGTGAAAGATAGAAAAGGAGCTGAGTGAAGAACAGCATGGGTTTAGGAAAGGAGGAAGCACAATCGACCTAATATTTTCTATTTGTCAACTGATGGGAAAAAGTTGGGAATATAACATGTAAGAGGCATGCGCTGTCTGCGATATAGAATCGCTGACGAGAGAGCAGTGTTGACTGCAGTACGAACTGTGTAACTGTAGCAGTTAGTTGTTGCTAGTCGCTAGTCTGAGGTGGTCTGCGCTTGTCTGCAGTCCGCTCTGGTCGGGAATCAGGAGATGGAGTATTATTGTATAAGGTAAAGAAGCAGCGTCGCGCACATCTAGTAATGTATCTGAACTGTCATCCAAATGTTTTAAAAAAATGTCCTAATAATAATTTTTGCAATATAAAGTAATATTTTTTAAAAGTATTCATTTCAATTTTAAAAATCAGTTGCTTCCTTTCACAAATCACAAATGTATAAGCCAGCATTGCACGGAACTGTGTCACAAAAATGTTAAGTAAGAGCAGATATATTCGCCGTTTTTATTGAGGTAAGAATTTTTGCTTTTTATTCAGAGTGATCTTACAGGGCCATGACGCAGCACTGCTGTCGCCCAAATTTTACCAGGTTACTGAATTTATTTTTTTGTTATGAGGCTTAGGAATTTTCCTGTTTCGTGCCTACATTAAATGAGAAAATAATTTTGTGGGTACATTAACTGGGAACCAGTTTTGTTCTGAGGACACACAAAAATGAGAATCGCTATCCATAATAATTATTTTTAATTACAATTTAATTAATTTTCTGTGGGAAGGTTATACTTGGCGTGAATATTATTTATGTTCACATTTTCTGTTGAGAGGTTGTGGTGAAGAATAATTTTACGTGCGGGGAGGTTACACTTGGCGACGCTGCCAGGATCGTATTTCTTTGTGAATCTCTGAGAAGTAGTCATATATCTGCTCTTATTTACTTAAGGGGCTCCGGAAAGGCTCAAAATCATGAAAAGTTCAATTTTTACTTTTTTGCGTTTTCTGAATCTGCAGACTATTACCTTTTAATAGATATATAATTTATTCAATTCCGAAGACTACAACTATTTTTAAATTTTTTTTGAAATGTGTTCTACATGGGCGTGACCCACTGTGGCGCTGTTAAACTGCTGTCAAATGGTGTTATTATTAACGTCCGTGTTCATCAGGTACATTTTAGTGATGTGAGATAAAGTATGTGTTGTGGCTAACCTGTGATGGTTCAATATATATCGCTGGTGTGATTGTCGATTGTTTCATGTTTATTTACTCAGTCGTTATCTCGAAAATATTCGTAATTAATTCTGTTTCTTGAGTCTCTGTTTTATTGAAGTATAATAATGAGTAAAAGTAAAGTTATTAGAAATCCTCTGAAGGCTTTTAAGAAAAGGAGAAATGTTGGAAAGCCAAAGGTATGTGTTATTACTGTAAACAATAAAGACGATAACCAAGTGAGTGAACCTAACCTCTCAAGTACACCTGCCCATAGCAGTCAAAGTGGGAAAGAAAATACTTCACAGAAGAAGCTTGGTTCAATGAGTGAAATCTATGAACGTTTTATGGGCGAATAAGATGTGAATGAAATATTTGATATTGAAACGTCCCCTTTGAACAATTTATATAGGACTGTGCTTAACCTGACACACAATACTTTGTTAGCGCAACGCAATCTGACTTTCAAAATTCCCTACAAAAGAATGGCCCTGACTAACATTAAACTATACCTTTCACAAATCACTTACCTCACAAAAATCTTCGCTGCTCAAGCTACTGCAATACAGCAAGCGCCACTACTGCCAGCTAAATAAAAGATTCAAACTACTAAAGGCACTAACTACTGATAGGGATAGTTAGCAAATGAAAGATATTAATAGAGAACAAACAATGTATTTACCTTAATATCATCACAAGTCATAATATATATATCAGTTCATGACAAATTGCAAACCTCCGCCATCTCTCTCCCCACATCCACCACTGCTGGCGGCTCACCTCCAACTGCGCAACGCTACGCGCTGTTCACAGCCAGCTGCCTAACACTACAATGGCGAGTATTACAACAATGCAAAGCAGACACAGACTGCCCACAGCACAGCCAGTGATTGTCATACAGAGGTGGCGTTACCAATAAAAAACCTAAACAGCCTACTTACATAGAGAAAACATAAACAGCCTACTTACATAGAGAAAACATAAACAGCCTACTTACATAGAGAAAACATAAACAGCCTACTTACATAGCCCCCATGCTCCCCACAAAAATTTTTACAAATGGTGTTGGGCACTGGCCAATACAGATTTGACAAAAATTTTTCACAATTACAGTAACAAAGATATAAAATGCACACACTTATTAATATTATGTTGGTCAAAAGATCAAAATTTCTCACAGTCCATAAAGACAGTCCAAATCATTCATCATAATAGTAATTACAGTTTTTTTTCACAAAGTCTCATTAGTAAAAGAAATTGCACACAGAAGTAGTGGATTTCCATGCAGTCTTGAAGAAGTAGCGTTGTCCTTCCAACAGAAAGACAGTGCTGACTCTCGACATGCTGACAGGTAATGGGCCACCATGGAGCAAACCCACTGCAGAGTCAGTCGAAGTTTTGATGAATATTGGTAGGTAAGTCATCACAGAGCAGACCCACTGGAGTCCTGGTAGAGATTGTGGTATTGGTGGGCCACCAGAGGTGCAGACCCACTGCAGTCCTTGTAGAAATAATGGTATTGATGGATCATCAAAGATGTAGACCCACTGTAGTCCTTGAAGAGATGGCCAGCAGCCATCTGTTTGGACTGTGCAGGTGCACAATCACCATCGAAGAGTCTTGCGGATAATATAGCAAGTCCATAACCACCACTTGTGCATTCATAAAGTTTTTGGAATTGTCCTTAGAACCAGCAATGCTGTTATCCAGTCCCTTGCTGAATTAGTAACACACGTGCAAACACTAACAGTCCCTACTTCTCACATATTGTCCATATACTATGACCAACAGAAACGTGTGCAGTGAAATGGAACTTACAAGTTAATAATATCATGAACTGGTGACAATTACAGTTTTATAACAGAAGAATACAATAACAAAGGTACAAAATACATCATTAAAGAACATAACAGTACAGATAACATTTGTAGTAAAACAGGCGTTACAAAAGAATAGAAATAGACATATACGTCAGTGTTACAGGAATTATGACATGAGTACATACATAAAAGATCACAATAACTTTTGAAACATCAACTTCACACATTAGCATTAACACAAAACAGAGTAAATAATGTCTAAACATCTTTACAAAGTAAATAACATATTATTAATGCCAATTATATTCGAGGATAACAGTATTCATCATCATAGTGAATGTAGCTTAATATTAAAAGAAGAAAAAATTCTATGAAACTACACAGAGACAGGAAGAAAACAAATACTCAAGGGTACACAAACACATAGTGGGATAACACAAAAGGAAAGGACAGGGTTCGTTTTCAGTGTAACATTTGGTACTGCAGTCCAACCCAAAACTTCATATATCTTTCCTCTTATTTCATCCTTTGTTTCCACCAAAAAAATTCTATCTAAGCATGCTTTCTGTATTTGTATGTTCACACATTTCTTACCTCAACATTTATTTCCAAGAAAATCCTACCTAAACCTGTTTTCTGTACCCTTTTTATTTGTATAACTTTTCAATGCATTTCTTCCAATTCATCGCAACTCATTCTCTTCTATAGTCTACCCCCTCTTAACCTAACTTAAATCTACTGAGCTCAGATGCTAAACTAAGGGACGAGGCAATGCAGCAGCACAAAACAATTAACACAAACATCAATGACAAAAATACAAATGCCAAAGCAATTGCAATATTACAACTAATATAGGGCACTGTGCAGCAAAAAAATAAATAAATCTGGCTTAGCAGAGTAACACAAATTAAAGTTCAGTAGCACTATGCCTGGCAAACAGCAGCTTATATCGAAACATGACATAGCTCAAGTAGAAAAAATAGTACACTAAAGATAACAATGCAGATAAGGCAAATGTATAATCACATCTTAATGTCTAAGTAATTAAAGTGGTGCACCACAAGAAGTTATTCTACCAAAAAGTTACCAATTACTTGAAAAGAAAATTATGAATGCAGTTACTAGTTCCTTCTTATTGTTCTTTCCTTTCCAAGTGCTCCTTTTTTAAAGAATGTGGATCATAAAATAATTATTTAATAGATCTGTTGACAGAAAGTGTTCACATTAGCAAATGCATTTTATTTTATAAAAGCAATGCTGCAACACAGCTGGAAAACAGATGTCAAATGAAATAAGCAACTATGAAAAGCAAAGCATAAAAATATCATTCAGTAGTCATGTGACATTTCGTAAGTTAGTAGAAATTCTCTCAACTCTCATAGAAAGACGCTTGTCATAATCAGGTGTGCAGATGTAAAAATATTTCTTGTCATTTTATTAGGCATTTCAGTAAATATCGTAAATTAAGAGCTAGTGTAATCATATGTTTTCAAGTTCGACCGTGTCGTTTTTGCGATGCTTTCTCTAAAGGAATGACAATGGCCAGGATAATGGCCTTCCCTTTCTTTTTTTTTTCTTCCTGTGCTCTGAAAGGCACGCGCTAATGACTTTTTCTCCAGGCGTCTGACACAGCTGGGTGCCCGCGACGCATTACGTGCAGGTGGTCACTTAACTTTCGTACGGAAATATTTACGACAGCAATTTTCGCTAAAGTGACAGTCTCACATAAAAATACTTCACAGGTCAAGAATTAGCTTTGCAAATCTGTAGAAACAAAATCCTATGAATATAACAGTGTCCAAAAAATGTTCAGTGGCATTGTGATACATTCACACATGATTCACACATGTCATAACTCTTAAAGTACGATTCTTGGTTTCCAACATCCTTTTTCACAAGTCAAGAGTCCCTACCCACTATTCATTACTCCTTACCTCATTATACATATACATATTCGTCGACACTTCTTCAATATTTCATCGTGAGACATACGTAGCATAATAAACATTCCTCAACAACATAATACACATCGTCGTCGTAATAATAACATCATAACACTTCAGTCAAATCTCAAAATCGTCGTAACTTCCTCCAATAATTTCTAAGCCTAAAATAATTCTCTGCTCATGTCAAAAGTGTCAGCTGCCTCAAACGTACTTTAAAAATCATGATCTCATACCAAATACATCATTCAAAGCTCTCATAGTATCACAATGATTCCGAAAAAATATGAACAGTTTACAAAGTACAGACAAAATACAGTTTCATAAGTGTGAAGTTATCCAACGGTGTAATTGCGTAAACATCTGTCACTGATGTAGTAAAAAACATGTTTATCTCTCAGTTAAATGATCAGATAGCTGTGTAATTTGTGTCTTAGAGAAATATGGTACCGATGTGTAAAGTTGTATAAGCAAATACCATATTAGCTAGGGCTCCTTGTGCTTGCCAAACACATGGTACACAAAGTAAGCGTGTACCCCCCTGAGGATTAATGTAATTATACCCTCAGGTGTTACAGATTACAGCAATGAAATGAAATGTATCACTGAAAACTTTCTTTGTAATTCAAAAATCTTTAAAAATAAATGTTTTAAGTACAAAATTAATCACTGAAATGCGTGTCCTGTAGCGCTAAATGTGCATATTGTTGTAAGATAATCTCTGTGAAAGTGTCGTAGTTATTATCCTCCAAAAGCTAAGTTCTGCAGAAGCCAATGTACTTACCTCATGATAAACAAAAGTGAAATGCTTTGCGTAGAGGTATCTTAGTTATTACGCTTATTGTTGTGATGATGAAAGTACTGTCCTGTAACCTATTGTTGTGCTATGGAAAAGGCTGTCTCCTTGTAGCTATACCACAAAAGTTACTAATAAAACATGTTTTGATTTCCAGAAGAATTCAGAAAACTGTGCAGATATAAAACAGATACACCGCAAAAGCAACATTGTAAATTGTCACTCATTAGTAGCGTCGTGATAAAAATCGTGTAGCTGTCACATAAACTAACCTCTGTGTCATCTGGTATCTCTCAGAAAGCACTTTAAATTCAGAATGTATTTTCAAATAAACCAAAATGTTGCATTAAAATCTCATTAGCAGTACTGGTAAATGTTCTAAGTATGTGAGCCTTATAGTCGTTACGTAATCGTGCAACAAACAAGCAAGAATGTACACACACAATAACACTGTGACGTCTGTTCACTATAACAATGCATTCGTCATTTCTGTTTAAATAAGTTCTCTTGGTTCTTGACTGGATATTTAACTTCAAACATTGTTGCATGGTAACAGTTTCTAAAGCATACTAGTAACGTGAAGTGAAACGTTTTATGGCAAAGACAAAGTTAAAAGGCAGATTATCTGTCAATAAATGGTTTTACATGAGAAATGTGGTGTAAACCTTTACTCTTCCTAGTACGCAGAGTTTCAACTTCAACGCAATTATCATGTGGTATACGTCGGATTCTGTAAGGTCCATTGTAAACTAGAAAGAATTTGTGACTCAAGTGTTTCTTCTTATGTGACAATGAATGAGCTTTAATGAGAACTTTCTGACCAATATAAAATTTCTTTGCATTTGCTTTACCGTGTAGTTTTCTCCTTTTGTCTGCTGCAGATTTTATATTTTTAAGAGCCAAATTAATTATGTCTTTGTGTCGAAGTTTACGTGTATTCGGGAAAGGTACAAGCTCTCTGATTCTGTTCGGTGGTTCTTCATTCTTCAGTACAAGAGTAGGTGGTAAAGCAGTGGAGTCGTGAGGCATTTCATTCAGCACGTTTTGAAATAAGTGTAAATATCTGTCCCAATGCTGATGCTTTCTGTGACAATAAAGTCTGCAAAGCTTATTGATTTCTTTCATAATCCGTTCAGACGGGTTGCAATGTGGTGAGTACAATGAAATAAAAACAGGTTTGATTTTATGGTTGCGAAGCATGCGTGACCAAACAGCAGATCTGAATTGCGGTCCGTTATCTGAAATGACTTTACTAACGTGTCCAACTTCACGTAAGAAATTTTTAACAAAGGCGTTGGATACAGACCGTCCAGTGGCTCTACGTAACGGAGTGAAAGAAACAAATTTTGAAGTAAGTTCAACAGCGACTAGAACGTACGAAAATCCATTGGATGTTCTGACAAGCGGTCCCAAGAGATCAACAGCAGCAAATTCTTTTAATTTAGCAGGAATAATAGGAAACAACGGAGCACGATGTGAGACAGTAGATGGTTTCGCCTTTTGACAAAGTTTACAAATAGACAAGACTCTTCGAATTCGCTTTTCCATATTGTTAAAATAACAAGTCGTTCGAAGAATATGATAACATTTTCGTGGGCCAAAATGTGCGTAGCTGAAATGAATGTACCAAATGAGCTTATTAACAAAATCGTCTGGAATGCAAAGTACCCATAGCTTGTCATCAACAGTGCAGCGTTTGAAGAGTATGTTGTTTCTAACTAGGTAATAATGCCGAATCTGTGTGTGTGTCTTTTCATGCCATTTGCTCTTGATGTCTTTCCAAATCGGATCTTTATCTTGTTCATGAGCAATGTCCTTTAAAGATGTGGTGATGAAGTTTTCAAAGGCGACTTTCTGAATGTAAAGAATACTGAAATTTTTCTCGAGGTTGCCTTCTGTGGTACTTTTCTCAAGCCCAGCCGGTGCGCGTGACAGTGCGTCCGCAACAATGTTCTCCTTGCCGGGAATGTAGACTATTGTGAAGCGGAATTCTTGCAGAAACAATGCCCAACGTTTTAACCTGTCATGATTTAATTTTGAAGACATAAGAAATTGTAATGCACGATGATCACTGTATACTTTTACGTGCTTACCAGAAAGAAAGAAACGGAATTTGTTAAATGCCCAAACGATAGCTAAAGCTTCTAATTCAGTAACGGAATAATTTTTTTCAGATTTTGTTAGCACTCGGCTAGCAAAAGCAATGGTTTTCTGAACGGTAGTGTCATTTTCTATGGCTTCTTGAAATAAATGGGCACCAAGACCGACTTTAGAAGAATCCGTACTAAGGCAGAAATCTTGTGACAGATCAGGATGAGCTAGTATTGGCGCGTGAAGTAACGCTTCTTTCAAAGAATTGAATTCCAACTGTGCTTGTTCGTCCCAGTTCCAAATAGTATTTTTTCCAGTGAGAGAACGAAGTTTTGGTGTAACTAGAATTTGCATATTCAGAAAACGACGGTAAAAATTTACGAGACCTAGAAAACTGCGGACTTGTCTTTTTGTGGATGGAACTGGAATGGCTCTGATTGCTTCTAACTTTTCAGGATCCGGCTGAATGCCTTCAGAAGAAATAATATGTCCCAAAAACCTCACCTTTGACCTACCGAATTCAGACTTTTCCAAGTTAACTGTAATTCCAGATTCTGCAAAAATACGTAACAGACTGTTGAGGATGCGATTATGTTGTTCCCATGAAGCTTCCGCTATTAGAATATCGTCCACATATAAGGTGATGTGACGTTTTAAGAACTCAGGTAATATGGAATTTAGCCCGCGAATAAATGCTGCTGAAGAAATGTTCAAACCAAAGGGAAGTTTCCGAAACTGATAACAAACGCCGAAACAAAGGAAAGCTGTGTATTTTCTGCATTCTGGATGAAGTTCGATCTGATAAAAGCTGGATCTGAGATCAATGGAAGACAACACTTTTACACCATTAAAATTTTGAAGAAGTTCTTCCATCGTCTGCGGCCTGTCTGTTTCAGGAATAATGATAGTATTGATTTGTCTCGAATCTAAGACAAGTCTGATCGATCCATTTTTCTTTTCAACAACATGTAATGGATTGTTGTATGAGCTTACTGCAGGCTCAATAATGCCCTCGTCAAGCATAGATTGTATTTCTGTTCTAACACGGTCCCTATAATGTGCTGGAATTACATATGGTCTAACACAAAATTTAGTATGCTCACGAACACGAAATTGGTATTGAAATCCCTTGATTGTTCCTGTTTTATGAGTAAAAACTGTGGAATGTGCTTGTAAAATCTCAAAAAGGTCCTGCCTATCAGTGTCATTACAATTCTCAATTGTTTGAATTTTATTCTGAATTAACTTATTAATGTCAAATGCGCCGTCGATATCATCCCTGTCAGTACTTGCAGAGTGATTGTTAGTGTCTAGTTCCGTAGAAAAGTCCGAACTGTTGTCTAACAGAAGGTAAAGCCGATTAATTTCCTCGTCATGGTTTGAGAGCCAGTCTTCAAATTTCAAAGCTATTGACTTACCTTCTTTCTCTGAACTTATTTCAGCATCGTGAAAGCTTAAGATTGCTTTGTATTCATTCAAAAAGTCTACTCCCAATATAATTTCCGTCGACAATAATGGAACAATAAGAAAGTTTATAGAGAAGCTGTGGCTTTGACAAAAGAATTCTAAATTGGTTTGCTGGCGTACATCTACACTTTTTCCAAAGATTGCACCTTGTAATTTAATCTTACGTAACGGAAGTGTAGGGCAATCGTTCTATTTGTTACATTTGCTAAAGGCTGTTTCACTAATTACTGAGATGGGACTGCCAGAGTCAAGTACTGCCGTAAATTTTACGTCATTTACTGTAATGTGAATCACAGGATATGCAATATTGTTATGTTTTATGTCGTGTTCCTGGAGTAAGATGTCCCTAATGTCTTCCATTTTTACGTAATTACTAGCTACGGCAGCTGCGTCGTTAGTGTCATAAGAACGTTTTGTGGCTGCCATCGGTGTGAGTCATTGCCTATTGTCTCTTTGTTGGCGCGCGTCGTTATTGGGATTTGGAGACCTAACTTCTACAAATTCACCGTGACGAGAGGGCCCTGCTCTGTTTGAATCCCGCCAGTTCTGATGCAGTTCAGGTCTATCGTTACGATCATATCGTCTGTCGTCATGTCGGTAGATGCCATAGTTTCTTTCTTGTCGGTCACGTGGTGGAGAATTTCTCCCTGAATCGAAACTGCGCGCTGGACCGTTGCGTCTAAAGTTATTCTGTCTCCCCTGATAATATTTATTTTGGTTCCCATATTGTCTGTTTCTCTGATTGTCTCTGTGATAGTCATTACCACGGAGAGGTGATCTTTCCCTGTAGTTATTACTACTCTGCCAACGGTTGTCATACGGGTGTTGTCTATTTTGGTCACGATTTGTGTTGTGAGAATAGCCTTGTCGTGTCCAGTTATTACTTCTTTCATCGCGGATTTGCGACGGATGTGGCCTGTAATTGTTGTGTTCCTGGTTTCGCGTTCCGCGATTGTCAGTGTCAATTTCTAATTCTTGTGACAGTCCCTGAAAAGCTTCAATGTCGTCTTTGCAACGTCCTGCTAAAATAATATGTCGTAAATGTTTAGGCAGTTTGATTAAGCAAATGCGGATGAGTTCTGAGGGGCTGTATGGCTTTGACAGGTATTGATTCTTGTGCAACATGTCTTCAAAATATTTCACAAGACTGGAAAATTCAGATTGTTCGAAGTGTTTCATCATTATGATGTTATGTTTTACACGGTCTTGTGTAGCTTGAGACCAATATGCTGAGAGGAAGGCATGGTAAAATTCTCCCTCACTGTGGCAATCGTGAATGACCGATCGCATTCTTACAGCTGGTTCATTCTCTAAGTAGCCACACATAAATTCTAATCTGTGTTCTAACGACCAGTTGGGAGGAAAACAATGAGAGAATTGATGGAGCCATGCTTGTGGATGAATGTCGTTGCCAGAATTCTTAAATGTTTTGAATTTACGTGTAGTAATGAACAGCTTATAGTCAAAATCATCATGTCGGCGAGTCGCATATCGGTCATTGTTAGGTCGTGTCGGCCATTCCATCTCAAAATTCGGTGCACATTGCCAATTTCTTTCATAACTTCCGAAATGCCCTGTGTTATTATTTTGTGTCTGTTCCGTATTTGTATGTCCCTCTTCCCGTATTGGGGCGCGAGTGTCCTCTGAAATACGTAATTCTTGTACTACTTGTGCCAACTGATCTTGCACTTCCCGGATTTCTCTTTTGTACTGTGTATTGATTTGATTTTGATTTTGTTTGAATTTTCTAATTTGTTCATACTCTTCAGTGTCCATGAAAGCTACAGGTGTTGTGTCATTCAGATCATCATCTACCTTTGTAGATAAGTTAGTGAACTGATCTGAAAGTTCGGCTACTTTATCCGATAGTGAAATCATTTCCTCTCTATGTTTTTCTGAACCAAGTTTCAGAGTGTCCATTTGTGTTGCAATCGTGTCTACTGTGACCTTTAAGTTTTCCTGAGTTTTTGCAAGTTGCATAACCGTATCGGTAGATGCAACTGAGTCAAATTTTGCTTGCAAGGTCTCATGATTTTCATGAACAATAGTTTGCAGTTCTTTTATAGCTGCTTCGTGATTCTGTAGTGCATTTTCATGACGCGAAAAAATAGGTTGGAAATGCTCACAAATTTGTGTTTTTACGTCATTACAGACTTTTTGACATTTCGATTCAATGTGATGTAACTCAGCAGTTAAATCCTCACGTGTTCGTTCAAGAGTTTGCTCCAATGAGTCTAACTTTTTAAGATTTTGTTTCATTGTGTCTAACTTTTGAAGCTTTTGCTGTGTTTGTCTCTGATTTTGTTCCATTGTGTCTAACTTTTTGAGATTTTGTTCCACTGTGTCTAACTTTTTAAGATTTTGTCCCATTTGTCTCTGATTTTGTTCCATTTGTTGCATTAATTGCAATAATAATGTATTAGTGTCTGGAATCTGTTTCTCTACGCTTTTCGGCAGTGCATTTGCACCGGCAACATTCACATTTTGACAAGCAGAAAATGCGTCTTGACTTATTTGAGAAAACAGTGATAACCCAAAACCTGAATCTACAGTATTTGCGAAATTGTGTCCTGTCATTTCGGATTCCTGAGACGAGCTGTTGCCGACCGATCGATCGATAATGCTTCCCTCTTCACTAATTGTTTCACTGTCCGTGCCATTGTTTGCCGCCCGCTCCATTTCCCTATGCACGATTACCAAATTACTACTTTGAACATCAGTTAATTCATTACTCTGCGGCGCTAACACACTGCCTTCGTCTTCACTGTCATTTCTCAGTTTACTTTGGAGCCTAGTATTACGTTTTTCACACGCCATTATTGTCACAGTATTTCACACGACAACACAGAAAAACACAATTTGAAGAGCAAAATAAAATAACGTAGCAATGGAAATAATGTCTAGTTAATTGCAGCTGCGAAATACTTGGTGCAAATCTACATGCATGCCACAACTGTTTTACTCTACAACAATGAAAACTACAACTACAAAGAGATTCTCTCTACAATTACGCGCTAGCAATAAACAAAAGCTACACTAAATACACAAACTACAAGAAAAAATCAGAAGATTCCAGTGAGGTATCCTCGGCTAAGGGTCGACATATGAAACGTCCCCTTTGAACAATTTATATAGGACTGTGCTTAACCTGACACACAATACTTTGTTAGCGCAACGCAATCTGACTTTCAAAATTCCCTACAAAAGAATGGCCCTGACTAACATTAAACTATACCTTTCACAAATCACTTACCTCACAAAAATCTTCGCTGCTCAAGCTACTGCAATACAGCAAGCGCCACTACTGCCAGCTAAATAAAAGATTCAAACTACTAAAGGCACTAACTACTGATAGGGATAGTTAGCAAATGAAAGATATTAATAGAGAACAAACAATGTATTTACCTTAATATCATCACAAGTCATAATATATATATCAGTTCATGACAAATTGCAAACCTCCGCCATCTCTGTCCCCACATCCACCACTGCTGGCGGCTCACCTCCAACTGCACAACGCTACGCGCTGTTCACAGCCAGCTGCCTAACACTACAATGGCGAGTATTACAACAATGCAAAGCAGACACAGACTGCCCACAGCACAGCCAGTGATTGTCATACAGAGGTGGCGTTACCAATAAAAAACCTAAACAGCCTACTTACATAGAGAAAACATAAACAGCCTACTTACATAGAGAAAACATAAACAGCCTACTTACATAGAGAAAACATAAACAGCCTACTTACAATATGTCGGTTCTCAAAGGAATTTTTTCAAACTGTGTAAGATGTCTTCATTGTAGTGAAGTTGGTCTGGAACTCTCCATAATAAAGCACGTAGGACTTGGTAGTGAAATACAACTGAAATGTGATAAGTGTTCATACATGACCACCTTTTGGAACAGTGTTGCAGTAACTGCAACTGAAGAAAATGGTAGCAAAATCTACGAACACAACAACGAGCGATGCTTACTTTAGACAAGGAACGCCTTCGGGCTGCAGACAGGGCTGTAAAGAGTCTAGAAGTGCAAGCAAGAGTAAACAGGAGGAGGAACAAGAGGAAGCTGGAGGAGGAGTTTGCAGAGGATGAAGATAATCCATCCTATGGACCTGGAATGCACTAAAAAGTTAATCCAATCTTCGTCACTCGATTCCCAAAACTTTTATTTTCTCATACTAATTACATGTTTTCTAAGGATCTTCCAAACATATTTGTTTCAAACTTTCAGTAAATGTTACACAGTACCTTCTGCATAATTTAACACAGCCTTTTTCCAAAACACTATATATATTTGAATATATAAATAAAAAATTGCAAAAAATGTTGTGAACTTTCATTACAACTGAAAAAAAATCATCTTTAATAACTGAACTAAAATTTTGTAAAATCCCTGTGTTAAGTTGTAGCCCATATCCAATAAATAATCTGTAAAAAGTTCAACTTCCTACCTCAAATACTTTGTGAGGAAAGATATAATTTATAAGCGTTATTTTAACATTGCAAACATAGGGCGTTCCGGAGCCCCTTAAATGTAGTTTGCATCTGGCGCAACGCATTTACTAATTTGTCACTTTTCCTTTCACAGATCATTGGTAATTTATTGCTCTTTCTTGTAATTGTGTTTGTTCCATGTGCTTTTTTTTTTTTTTTGATTTGTGAAAAATGCCGCGAAAAACTGTTAACAGTACATTGCGATGTGCAATGAGTGAAATAGCCGACTCAAATAATTTGACCGATAATAATTGCGACACTCAGTGTAATAATGATAATCGTCCATTTATAGACAATCAGTGCATACCGATCACTAGTAGTGATTTTAATGCTAATGATGAGCAAACAAATTCAACTATGTCCACCATAAATGTAACAATTGATGACGTGGCATGTTCCGATACAATGAACGCTGCGCAGTTTTACACACCCGGTTTGCAAAATTTGAATTGTGAACAGATAAATTTTTCTCACGAAGATGAACAATGTAGTCAAAATACGTCAGATTTATTTGATTCCGAGGTAGTGATCCACAGTGCACATCTGATTGGCAAACATTTTCAAGAATCACAGAATAACCAAATGGTTACACAAAACGTGACAATTGCAGATACACCATCACACAGTACAGAGAATAGAGCTGATAATTTTGGCTGGGATCAAGTTATGGCATTATTACAACAACTCAATGAAAAAAATAGACAATGAGTACAAACAACTTGATGAAAATCTCAAACGAATTCATGAATGAATCATACAAACAACGTAATGAAAATCTCGAACAGTGGAATGAAAACCTAAAAAACAATTCCAAACAACTTAATGAAATAGCCGACTTGAATAATTTTACCGATAATACTTGCGACACTCTGTGTAATAATAATGATAATCCTCCATTTACAATCAGTGCGTACCGACCACTAATAATGATTTTAATGCTAGTGATGAACAAACAAATTTAACGACAATTGATGACGTGGCACGTTCCGTTGCAGTGAACGCTGCCCAGCTTGACGCGCCCGATTTGCAAAATTTGCGTGGCGAGCAGGTAATTGTTTCTAGCGAGGGTGAACAATATGCACAAAGTATGTCAGATTTGTTTGATTCCGATGTGGTGACTAACAGTGCACGTCCAATTGGCGAACCTTTTCGCGAGTCAGACAATGACCAAATGGTTTCACAAAACGTGACGAATGCAGATACACAGCACAGAGAATAGAGTAGGTAATTTTGGCACGGATCGAGTTATGGCATTATTGGTAAGTGAAAAACAAGATAACCTTAATGAATCGAATAAACAACTTCATGAAAAACTTGACAACAATTCCAAACAGTTGAATGAAATAATAGACATCAATTTCAAACAACTTAGTGAAATGCTCAAACAGTGGTATGAAAGTTTCAAACTGTCGAACGAAAAAGACGATAACCTTAATGAACAGGACAAACAACTTAATGAACAGATTACAGCCATTACCGCGCAACGTTATGATACTAAAGAACAATTAGGTGACGAAATTGAGGCTTGTGCTAGTAACAGTAGTGAAGAAATTAGATCTGTTGCACAAGAATTAAGTAATGCACATGCAGCCACAACAGAATCACTTAGAGATGAAATTAATGCAGTCACTGAACAATGTTCGGAAAACGCAACACAGATACGCGACGACTTTAAATTAATGTCAGCAGAAGTTTCACGCACTCTGGATACCGAAGTCGATAAGAAATTTGAACAACAGAACAGCCAAATTGACGAACGTTTTAAAGTGACAGAAATGAAAATTGTTTCTCTCACTAACACGTCACAGCATACGCCACATTTGTCACACCCACACAGCCAGTATAACATAAGTAATTTACAGAGAGTACGTGACTTAGACTCCGAACAGTCTCACACAAGCAGATTGTTACACAATCCTGAACCTGTTCACACATTCAGAGACGATAACGTTGATTACAAGCAATTTTATCTGTAAAAAAATCTAAGGTATTTAATAATGACGGAACACAGATTCACGCTTTGGACTGGATACGACAATTGGCCTTTCTATATTCAACAGCATTGCCTGTAACGCAGAAACTAAAATTTATTTGCAGCGCGTAATTGACCTCAGGGGATTCATTACACTTAGATGAATATGTGCCGTAGCGTACACAGGGCCCCGAGCCGTAGTAGTGCTGTTTCATCTTTAGTTTTCTGCACTGCTGCCTTCTCTTCTACTATCCTTTATATCTGTCAAAACAGCTCTTCAACTATCGATCTATCTATGATTATGAATGTGTAAAGAAAACCCAATATGACAAATTTTACCGAAAGTGACAGTTCTCTTTAGACACTTCCGAAGTGACAACTACCGCCGCAATTTTAATAACAGACAAAATTGTAATCATCAGTATGTACAACATTTTCAGCAATCGTCAAAATTATCAGCAACCGCATTTTGGTAACAATAGAGGTTTTTCTCAACAACAGCATCAAAACCAGCCGGTTAGCATACCTAACCAACAATGCAGTCTGCAAGGTCAACCAAGCTATAATGTTTCGCCGCCTACACGTATAGCGTCAGCTCCAACAAATAGTAACGCACAGCAACAAGGGAATCAGTACGTACAGAAAACACACCATTTCAATTCCTATCGCAATGCACCGTATAGAAATGACTATCATGACAGACGTGAAAGTAATGAGCACAATTTTCAGCGTACGTTTAATAACAGTCGGCCATACCAGCAGCAAAATCATCTGCAACAACAAATTATCATGAATGAACCAGACAGTCGACATCATCCCGAACGTAATACGTCAGGACGAAATAACAGAACAGTACAAATAGTGGAAATGCCACAGCATCCTCCCGAAAATAATAGCACGTCAGATAGAATTTGACCAGATACAGTACAGGTTGTATCTTACAGTAACGCAAGCAATGCTTTTGTCACGCAGAATCTTGTTCACCAAAATGTTATTACTTTTGACGACATCCGAGACACTCTTTTGCAGGAAAAACCAGTTATTCAAAAAACCATTTCCCACCCTGTCATCGAAGTAAAAATTGGATCATCCATATTTTCAGCAGTAATCGATTCTGGATCTCCTATGTCAGTTATAAATGAGGAAACTTTCAACGAATGTAACAAAGGGAATACCTATCCTACGTTACCATTAGGCAAAACTAAAGTAAAAGGAGCAGTATCTAGTAAAGGAGTAGATGTAAAATTTCAGACACACTTATCATTTTGTGTTGCAGGTCATACGTTCCACTCAAATTTTTGGATTGTTCCCTTATTGACGACAGACGTTATTTTAGGTACGAATTTTCTGGTACAACACGACGCAATTATTGACTTTCAAAACTCCTATTTAATGTTAAAGGATGAAAATGTACAACTGGCTTTAGAATTTCAGCACTCTTTATCTGCAGAAGAACAAACAATTAATCGTACAGAGGTCATTTCTGCATCACGTGACATAGACTGTCATTCGACATTGTTCACAGATACGTACGTACACAACTATAACACTCCAGACGAAGCTGACTATGACGTTATACAGATGATTTCTGATAAAGTTAAACAGAGCAATGCAAATACAGACGACGAACGCACGCAACTACGCAAAATTCTTTTACAGCAAGCTCCAGTTTTCGACAACGTTCCTGGTACTATGTCTGGTTTTATGTATGAATTTCAGGTTAAACAGCAAGGCACATTTAAAGCCAAACATTATCCCATTCCGTATATTCACAGAGAACAAGTTAAGAAAGAATTGCAAGCTATGCTTGACCAAGGTATTATTGAACCGGCAGTTAGTCCGTACATAAACCCGCTCCATATTGTTAAGAAAAAGGATGGTCTACTTCGCCTCGAACTTGATTCGCGTCACATCAATGACATTGTTATTTATGAAACGGATTGCCCACAGACACTAGAAGAACTACTACAGAAATTTCATGGTACTGCTATTTATTCCACATTAGATTGAAAATCGGGATTTTGGCAAATTCAGCTCCATCCGAACTGCAGAAAATACACAGCATTTCTCTGTTTTGGTGATTGTTATCAATTTTGCAAATTACCGTTCGGCTTAACTTCAGCAGCATTTATTTGCGGTTTGAATACTATACTTCCGACAGAGCTAAAAAGACAGAATCACAACGTATGTAGAGGACATCCTTATTGCAGAAGCTAACTGGTCTGAGCACAATCTAATACTTGAACAACTATTGCAAACTTTTCGTGCCCAAGGACTCACAGTTAATCTTAGCAAATCACACTTTGGGAAAACTTCTATAAAATTTCTTGGACAAGTAATTTCAGCAAAAGGCATTGCGCTTGACCCGGAAAAACTTCAAGCTTTACGTGACATTACTGTTCCAACGACGAAGAAACAACTACGCAGCTTTCTGGGATTAATTAACTTTTCCTTAAATTTATTCATTACTCTGCTTTAGACACCACTAGATTATGGCAGTTTACGGGTAAAAACTCTATTTGGTCCTGGGATAGCCAAGCACAGTCTGAGTTTGTTAATCTGAAACATGCCTTATTAAACGCACCACTTTTATCACACCCAGATCCTACCAGAAAGTTTTCCTTTGCCACCGACAGTTGTAACACCGCTTTAGGAGTACACATTTTTCAGGAAATTGAAGAAGGTCGTACTACAGTAATTAAAAACATCACGTTTGCAAGTCGAATTCTGCCACCTGCTGAACGCAATTATTCTGTTACAGAACTTGAAGCATTATGTGTTGTATGGGCATTTACCAGATTTAGGCATTTTCTTTATGGAAGACATACGACCGTTTTTACACACATCAGTGAGCTATACAGTTTTTACTTTCCGCTAAATTTACACATGACAGGTTAAGCAGATGGAAACTTTATTTAGAGGAATTTAATTTTACAATTCTGCCATGCAAATTTTAGCGTCATATACACTCCTGGAAATGGAAAAAAGAACACATTGACACCGGTGTGTCAGACCCACCATACTTGCTCCGGACACTGCGAGAGGGCTGTACAAGCAATGATCACACACACGGCACAGCGGACACACCAGGAACCGCGGTGTTGGCCGTCGAATGGCGCTAGCTGCGCAGCATTTGTGCACCGCCGCCGTCAGTGTCAGCCAGTTTGCCGTGGCATACGGAGCTCCATCGCAGTCTTTAACACTGGTAGCATGCCGCGACAGCGTGGACGTGAACCGTATGTGCAGTTGACGGACTTTGAGCGAGGGCGTATAGTGGGCATGCGGGAGGCCAGGTGGACGTACCGCCGAATTGCTCAACACGTGGGGCGTGAGGTCTCCACAGTACATCGATGTTGTCGCCAGTGGTCGGCGGAAGGTGCACGTGCCCGTCGACCTGGGACCGGACCGCAGCGACGCACGGACGCACGCCAAGACCGTAGGATCCTACGCAGTGCCGTAGGGGACCGCACCGCCACTTCCCAGCAAATTAGGGACGCTGTTGCTCCTGGGGTATCGGCGAGGACCATTCGCAACCGTCTCCATGAAGCTGGGCTACGGTCCCGCACACCGTTAGGCCGTCTTCCGCTCACGCCCCAACATCGTGCAGCCCGCCTCCAGTGGTGTCGCGACAGGCGTGAATGGAGGGACGAATGGAGACGTGTCGTCTTCGGCGATGAGAGTCGCTTCTGCCTTGGTGCCAATGATGGTCATATGCGTGTTTGGCGCCGTGCAGGTGAGCGCCACAATCAGGACTGCATACGACCGAGGCACACAGGGCCAACACCCGGCATCATGGTGTGGGGAGCGGTCTCCTACACTGGCCGTACACCACTGGTGATCGTCGAGGGGACACTGAATAGTGCACGGTACATCCAAACCGTCATCGAACCCATCGTTCTACCATTCCTAGACCGGCAAGGGAACTTGCTGTTCCAACAGGACAATGCACGTCCGCATGTATCCCGTGCCACCCATCGTGCTCTAGAAGGTATAAGTCAACTACCCTGGCCAGCAAGATCTCCGGATCTGTCCCCCATTGAGCATGTTTGGGACTGGATGAAGCGTCGTCTCACGCGGTCTGCACGTCCAGCACGAACGCTGGTCCAACTGAGGCGCCAGGTGGAAATGGCATGGCAAGCCGTTCCACAGGACTACATCCAGCATCTCTACGATCGTCTCCATGGGAGAATAGCAGCCTGCATTGCTGCGAAAGGTGGATATACACTGTACTAGTGCCGACATTGTGCATGCTCTGTTGCCTGTGTCTATGTGCCTGTGGTTCTGTCAGTGTGATCATGTGATGTATCTGACCCCAGGAATGTGTCAATAAAGTTTCCCCTTCCTGGGACAATGAATTCACGGTGTTCTTATTTCAATTTCCAGGAGTGTATATTCAACAAGTTGCATTTGAAAATTTCATTTCGTCGTCATTACGAGACATAGCACAAGAGCAGAGCAAAGACAAAGTGTGGAAAGTAATTAAACACCTTTGGCAAGATAGGAATAACGTTACCATTAGAAAAATGGCTCTGAGCACTATGGGACTTAACTTCTGAGGTCATCAGTCCCCTAGAACTTAGAACTACTTCAACCAAACTAACCTAAGGACATCACACACAACCATGCCCGAGGCAGAATTCGAACCCGCGACCGCAGCGGCCACGCGGGTCCAGACTGTAGCGCCTAGAACCGCTCGGCCGGCATTACCATTAGAAACCATTATAATGTACGCAAGAACATTCTGTTTCGCCACTCTCACCCTGACAGCAACAACTAGTTGTTATGTATTCTTGACGAGCTTGTTAACAAATTAATTTGGTATACTCATTTAAGTTACGCATATTATGGAGCCAGAAAATGTTTTCTTATACTGAGACAGAACTGTTATTTTGTCAACATGGAGAAACGTATTCGACGAGTTTTAGAGTTATGCAAAATCTGCCAGAAAACTAAATCAGAGACGACTTCACATATTCCTCAGTTACATCCCACTGTACCCATTAAACTGAGACATATGGCCGCTGTAGACATTTTTGGTCCGATTCTCAGATCTAATAGAGGTTATTGTTACATCTTTGTCGCTGTTGAACTCACTTCGAAATTTGTTACCTTCACACCGTTACGCAAAGCTACTGCTAAATCTATTTCGAACGCATTTGTAAAACATTTTTTATTTCATGTAGGGCATTTATTGAAAGTAATTTCCGACAATGGACCACAATTTCGATCTTCGATATGGACACGTATGTTGCGAGCGAGAAACATTTCTCCGATCTATATATCCAGGTATCACGCTTCTTCGAACCCTGCTGAACGACTGATGAAAGAAATTGGCAAACTATTTAGAATATACTGCCATAAAAGACATATTGATTAGGATACACACATACTCTCATTACACGATGTAATTAGCTCCATACCAAATGAATGTACTATGCTATCTCTGACTGTTATATTGAAAAATGTTGAACCACACAACAAAATTAAAGAATTAGTATCTTTTCCTACATCTCGTCGACTAAGCCACCATGAAATAATTGACATTGCCCTCAATAACATCAAACGTGCCGCAGAGCGTCGGAGAAGACAGCAAAAACAAGTTTGTACATGCCGTGACTTCCACATGGGACAGAAGATATTAGTACACACACACTATTTATCTAACAGAGGAAAGAGTAGATGCAATAAATTTGAGCTTCTATATGCTGGTCCATGTAGAATTCGCAGCATTCCTCACCTCAATGTAGTACATGTCGAAACTTTGAGAACCAGAAAAACCAAGGACAATCACCAGATTTCCAATATTAAACCCTTTAGTGAATAAACATACTTTATGATTTATCACACTCTAATGCCATTTGCAGATATTTATATGTACAATTACTGATGTTGGTCATATTTTTTCGTGGCAAGTGACCGGCAAGGTAAGGTTAGCAGGTCTCTTTTCTTGTTGTTATATATCAGACAGAGCACAATTTTTATTTTTTTATGGATATATGATGGTTTTCCTATCGAAAGTAAAATGTTCTCTGTATGCATTGTGAAATTTTTAAGATGTAACAAACACCAGCTGACTTTGACATTTTTGCGTTATGATACTCAATATCTTAACTATTCTAGATTTTTTTTCTACTACATTATGGTATAGTGTGTACATTTTTGCACTTGAAAACTGTCGATGTTTTTGACCTAATATGTTTTCTGTCATGCCATGCTGTATGCTTAGTCATATCACTAGAAACAAATTTTCATTTAATGGGTATATGATTTAAATGCAAGATATTAATCCATATTCATCATTTTCAGAAGGTAATACCGTGTAAAAGAAATAAATTAAACAACCACAGAGGTTTACCATGAAATAGAAATTTCGCCATCGGAATGAACGAAAGAAAATGCAATACTTTGTCATGAAAAGTAAATGGATTGGAATTAACAAGCATTAACAAGAATATATTATACACACCATATGATAGCAGTCTTGACTAATTATTTTTCATTCAGAATATGAGGGGATTGCGGGAGGCTGTTAATTTTAGTGATGAAATATGTTAGAAGTAAGAAACTCTATAATATAAGAAATAATGAATGAAAATGAATAGTTGTATGAAGGAAATGGTAATATGAATAACGAACAATGAGGTGTCTATTTTTCTGCAGATGATAATAAATGATGATGAATAGTTGTATGAGGAATATGGTAATATGAATAATGATGTTTTTCTTTGCAGATGATGATAATGATGAAGTTTATATATTTTCTGTTACTTAAGAGTGTAAGTAGGCTGTTTATGTTTTCTCAGGCTGTTTATGTTTTCTCTATGTAAGTAGGCTGTTTATGTTTTCTTATTGGCAACGTTACGTAGCGCTCAATATGAAAATCACTGGCTGTGCTGTGTGCAGTCTGTGGCTAGTTTGCATTGTTGTCTGCCATTGTAGTGTTGGGCAGCGGCAGCTGGATGTGAACAGCGCGTAGCGTTGCGCAGTTGGAGGTGAGCCGCCAGCAGTGGTGGATGTGGGGAGAGAGATGGCGGAGATTTGTAATTTGTCATGAACTGATATATATATTATGACTTGTGATGATATTAAGGTAAATACATTGTTTGTTCTCTATTAATATCTTTCATTTGCTAACTATCCCTATCAGTAGTTAGTGCCTTCAGTAGTTTGAATCTTTTATTTAGCTGGCAGTAGTGGCGCTCGCTGTATTGCAGTAGCTTGAGCAGCGAAGATTTTTGTGAGGTAAGTGATTTGTGAAAGGTATAGGTTAATGTTAGTCAGGGCCCATTCGTTTGTACGAATTATTGAAAGTCAGATTGCGTTGCGCTAACAAAATATTGTGTGTCAGGTTAAGCACAGTCATGTAGAAATGTTCAAAGAGAAAGTTTCATATGTCGACCCTTAGCCGAGGATACCTCACTGGAATCTTCTGATTTTTTCTTGTAGTTTGTGTAATTGGTGTAGCTATTGTTTATTGGTAGCGCGTAATCATAGAGAGAATTTCCTTTGTAGTTGTAGTTTTTCATTGTTGTACAGTAAAACAGTTGTGGCAGCAGGTAGATTTGCACCAAGTATTTCGCAGCTGCGCTTGCAATTAACTAGATATTATTTTCAGTGCTATGTTAATGTGTTCTCTTATTTTTGATCTTCAAATTGTGTTTTTCTGTGTTGTCGTGTGAAATACTGTGACAATAATGGCGTGTGAAAAACGTAATACTAGGCTCCAAAGTAAACTGAGAAATGACAGTGAAAATGAAAGCAGTGTGTTAGCGCCACCGAGTAATGAATTAGCTGATGTTCAAAGTAGTAATTTGGTAACTGTTCATAGGGAAATTGAGCAGGCGGCAAACAATGGCGTGGACAGTGAAACAATTAGTGAAGAGGGACGCATTATCGATCGATCGGTCGGCAACAGCTTGCCTCAGGAATCGGGAATGTCAGGACACAATTTTGCGAATACTGTAGACTCAGGTTTTGGGTTCTCGCCGTTTTCTCAAATAAGTCAAGACACATTTTCTGCATGTCAAAATGTCAATGTTGCCGGTGCAAATTCACTGCCGAAAAGCACTGAGGAACATGTTTCAGACACCAGTGCATTGTTATTACAGTTAATGCAACAAATGGGACAAAAGCTACAAAAGTTAGACACAACACTTGAACAAAATCAGAAACAAATGGGACAAAATCTTAAAAAGTTAGACACAGTGGAACAAAATCTTAAAAAGTTAGACACAATGGAACAACACCAGAGACAAACACAGCAACAGCTTCAAAAGTTAGACTCATTGGAACAAACTCTTGAACAAACGCGTGAAGATTTAACTACTGAGTTACATAAAATCGAATCGAAATGTCAAAAAGTCTGTAATGACGTAAAAACACAAATTTGTGAGCATTTTCAACCTATTTTTTCGCGGCATGAAAATGCATTACAGAATCACGAAGCAGCCATAAAAGAGCTGCAAACCATTGTTCATGAAAATCATGAGACCTTGTGGGCTAAATTTGACTCAGTTGCATCTACCGATTCGGTTACGCAACTTGCAAAAGCTCAGGAAAACTTAAAGGACAAAGTAGATACTCTGAAACTTGGTTCAGAAAAACACGCTGAGGAAATAAGTACACTATCGGAGAAAGTAGCCGAACTTTCGGATCAATTCACTAACTTATCTACAAAGGTAGATGATGATCTGAATGACACAAGACCCGTAGCCTTCACTGACACAGAAGAGTATGAACAAATAAGAAAATTCAAATAAAATCAGAATCAAATTAATACACAACACCAAAGAGAAATCCGGGAAGTACAAGATCAGCTGACACAGGTAATACAAGAATTACGTATTTCAGAGGACACTCGCGCTCCAACACGGGAAGAGGGACTTAGAAACACGGAAAAGCTGCAAAATAATAACACAGGGCATTTCGGAAGTAATGAAAGAAATTGGGAATGTGCACCGAATTTTGAGATGGAACGGCCGACACGACCTAACAATGACCGATATGCGACTCGCCGACATGATGATTTTGACTATAAGCTGTTCATTACTACACGTAAATTCAAAACATTTAAGAATTCTGGCAACGACATTCATCCAAAAGCATGGCTCCATCAATTCTCGCATTGTTTTCCTCCCAACTGGTCCTTAGAACACAGATTAGAATTTATGTGTGGCTACTTGGAGAATGAACCAGCTGTAAGAATGCGATCGGTAATTCACGATTGTCACAGTGAAGGAGATTTTTATCATGCCTTCCTCTCAGCATATTGGTCTCAAGCTACACAAGACCGGGTAAAATATAGCATCATAATGATGAAACATTTCGAACAATCTGAATTTTCCAGTCTTGTGAAATATTTTGAAGACATGTTGCACAAGAATCAATACCTGTCAAACCCATACAGCCCCTCAGAACTCATCCGCATTTGCTTACTCAAATTACCTGAACATTTACGGCATATTATTTTAGCAGGACGTTGCAAAGACGACATTGAAGCATTTCAGGGACTGTTACAAGAATTAGAAATTGACACTGACAATCGCGGAACGCGAAACCAGGAACACAACAATTACAGGTCACATCCGTCACAATTCCGTGACGACAGAAACGATAACTGGACGCGACAAGGCTATTCTCACCACACAAATCGTGACCAAAATAGACACCACCCGTACGACAACCGTTGGCAGAGTAGTAATAATTACAGAGAAAGATCGCATTTCCGTAGTAATAACTATCACAGAGACAATCAGAGAAACAAACAATATGGGAACCAAAACAAGTATTATCAAGCGAGGCAGAATAACTTCAGACGCAACAGTTCGGCGCAGAGTTACGGTTCAGGGAGAAATTCTCCACCACATGACCGACAAACAAGAAACTATGTAAACTACCGACAAAACGACAGACCTGAATTCCATCAGAACTGGCGAGCTTTAAACAGAGCTGGGCCCTCTCGGCAAGGCGAATTTGTGGAAGTTAGACCTCCTAATCCCAGTAACGACGCGCGCCAACAAAGAAACAGACAATGACTCACACCGCAGGCAGCCGCTTGCGCCGGCTGGCTCCGAGAAAAATAACATTATATCTGGTACTGCTAATCAGATTTTAATGCAACATTTTGGTTTACTTGAAAATACATTCCGGATTTAAAGTACTTTCTGTGAGATACCAGATGGCACAGTGGTTAGTTTATGTGACAGCTACACGATTTTATCACGACGCTACTAATGAGTGACAATTTACAATGTTGCTTTTGCGGTGTTTCTGTTTTATATCTGCACAGTTTTTCTGTATTATTCCGGAAAGTAAAACATGTTTTAGTAGTAACTTTTATGGTGTAGCTACAAGGAGACAGCCTTTTCTGTAGCACAACAATACGTTACAGCACAGTACTTTCTTCATCACAACAATAAGCGTAATAACTACGATATCTATACACAAAGCATTTTACTTTTGTTTATCATGAGGTAAGTACATTGACTTCTGCAGAACTTAGCTTTCGGAGGACGATAACTACGACACTTCCACAGAGATTATGTTACAAGACGCACAGTTTAGCGCTACAGTACACGTATTTGAGTGATCAATTTTATACTTAAAACATTTATTTTTAAAGATTTTTGAATTACAAAGAAAGTTTTCCGTGATACATTTCATTCCATTGCTGTAATCTGTAACACCTGAGGGTATAATTACATTAATCCTCAGGGGGGTACATGCCTACTTTGTGTACCATGTGTGTGGCAACCACAAGGAACCCTAGCTAATATGGTATTTGCTTATACAACTTTACACATCGGTACCATATTTCTCTAACACACAAATTACACAGCTATCTGATTATTTAACTGAGAGAGACAAACATTTATTTTACTACATCAGTGACACATGTTTACGCAATTATACAGTTGGATAACTTCACACTTATGAAACTGTATTTTGTCTGTACTTTGTAAACTGTTCATATTTTTTCGGAATCATTGTGATACTATGAGAGCTTTGAATGATGTATTTGGTATGAGATCATGATTTTTAAAGTACGTTTGAGGCAGCTGACACTTTTGACATGAGCAGAGAATTTTTTAGGCTTAGAAATTATTGGAGGAAGTTACGACGATTTTGAGATTTGACTGAAGTGTTATGATGTTATTATTACGACGACGATGTGTATTATGTTGTTGAGGAATGTTTATTATGCTATGTATTTCTCATGATGAAATATTGAAGAAGTGTTGACGAATATGTATATGTATAATGAGGTAAGGAATAATGAGTAGTGTTTAGGGACTCTGATTTATGAAAAGGATGTTGGAAACCAAGAAACGTACTTTAAGAGTTATGAAATGTGTGTGTATATTCGTGAATGTATTACAATGCAGACGAAAATTTTTTTTGGACACTGTTATATCAATAGCATTTTGTTTCTACAGATTTGTAACGCAAATTCTTGACCTGTGAAATATTTTTATATGCGACTGTCTCTGTAGCGGAAACTGCTGTCAAAAATATTTCCGTAAGAAAGTTAACGGACCACCTACACATAATGCGTCGTGGGCACCCAGCTGTGTCAGACGCCTGGAGAAAAAGCCATTAGCGCGTGCCTTTCAGAGCACAGGAAAACACCTGGAGAACAAGCCATTAGGGTGTGCCTTTCATCGCTAATGCGACACCCTCGTTACTTGAAAACATATGATTACTCGCACTTTGTGCTAATTGCTGAAATGCTTATGAATTGATGGGAAATATTCGTACATCTGCACACCTGATTATGACAAGTGTCTTTCTATGAGAGTTGAGAGCTACTGACTTACGAAATGCCACATGACTATTGAATGATGTTTTTATGCTTTGGTTTGCGTAATTGCTTATTTCACTTGATATCTGGTTTCCAGCTGTGTTGCAGCATTGCTTTTATAAAATAAAATGCATTTGCTAATGTGAACACTTTCTGTCAACAGATCTATTAAATAATTATTTTATGATCCACATTCTTTAAAAAAAGGAGCACTTGGAAAGGAAAGAACAATAAGAAGGAACTAGTAACTGCATACATAATATTCTTTTCAAGTACATGGTAATATTTCTTTTACAATAAGTTGTTGTGGTGCACCACTTTAATTACATAGATATTAAGATGTGAATATACATTTCCCTTATCTGCATTGTTGTTTTTACTGTATTATTTTTTCTGCTTGAGCTATGTCATGTTTAGATATAAGTTATTGCATTTGCTGTTGCTGTTTGCCAGGCATAGTGCTACTAAATTTCACATTACATTACTCTGTTAAGCCAGTTTTACAACTGATTTTTTTTTGTTGCTGCTCATTGGCTCATATTAGTTGTAATTTTGCATTTTATCTGTTAATTTAGATTTACTGTAGCTTGCTTTGCAATTTTCCAATTTTTTGGTCATTGCTGTTTGTGTTACTTATTTTGTGCTGCTGCATTGCCTCGTCCCTTAGTTTAGCATCTGAGCTCAGTAGATTTAAGTTAGCTTAAGAGGGGGTAGCCTCTAAGAGAATGAGTTGCGATGAATTGGAAGAAATGCATTGAGAAAACAGGTTTAGGTAGGATTTTCTTGGAAATAAATGATGAGGTAAGATAATGGAAAATAAAAATGAGGTAAGAAACGTGTGAACATATAAACACAGAAAGCATGCTTAGTTAGAATTTTTTTTGGTGGAAACAAAGGATGAAATAAGAGGAAAGATATATGAAGTTTTGGGTTGGACTGCAGTACCAAATGTTACATTGAAAACGAACCCTGTCCTTTCCTATTGGTGTTATCCCACTATGAGTTTGTGTACCCTTGAGTATTTGTTTTCTTCCTGTCTCTGTGTAGTTTCATAGAATTTTTTCTTCTTTTAATATTAAGCTACATTCACTATGATGAGGAATACTGTTATCCTCAAATATAATTGGCATTAATAATATGTTATTTACTTTGTAAAGATATTAGATATTATTCATTCTGTTTAAATGCTCATGTGTGAAGTTGATGTTTCGCAAGTTATTCTGATCTTCTATGTATGTACTCATGTCATAATTCCACTGATGTATATGTTTATTTCTATTCTTTTGTAAAGCCCCTATTACTACAAATGTTATCTGTATTATTATGTTTTTAATGATGTATTTTGTACCTTTGTTATTGTATTCTTATGTTATAAAATTGTAATTGTCACCAGTTCATGACATTATTAACTTGTAAGTTACATTTCACTGCACACGTTTCTGTTGGTCATAGTATATGGATAATATGTGAGAAGTTGGGACTGTGAGTGTTTGCACGTGTGTTAATAATTCAGCAAGGGACTGGATAGCAGCATTGCTGGTTCTAAGGACAATTCCAAAAACGTTGTGAGTGCACAAGTGGTGGTTTATGGACTTGCTATATTCTCTGCAAGACTCTTCGATGGTGATTGTGCACCTGCACAGTCGCAACAGATGGCTGGTGGCCATTTCTACAAGGACTACAGTGGGTCTACACCTTTGCTGACTCACCAGTACCATTATTTCTACAAGGCCTGCAGTGGGTCTGCACCTCTGGTGGCCCACCAATACCATTATCTCTACAAGGACTACAGTGGGTCTACATATTTGATGACCCACCATGCCATTATTTCTACAAGGACTGCAGTGAGTCTGCACCTCTGGTGGCCCACCAATACCACAATCTCTACCAGGACTACAGTGGGTCTGCTCTGTGATGACCTACCTACCAATATTCTTCCAAACTACGACTGACTCTGCTGTGGGTTTGCTCTGTTGTGGCCCATTACCTGCATGCATGTCGAGAGTCAGCACTGTCTTTCCATTGGAAGGACAACACTACTTCTTCAAGACTGCATGGAAATCCACTACTTCTGTGTGCAGTTTCTTTTACTGCTCAGACTTTGAGAAAAACACTGCTATTCTCCTGTTATGTACGATTAGGACTGTCTTTATGGACTGTGAGACAATTTTAGCTTTTGACCAAGATTGTATCAATAAGTGTGTGCATTTGATTTCTTTGTTATTGTAATTATGAAAAGAAAAATTTTTGTCAAATCTGTATTGGCCAGTGCCCAACACCATTTGTAAAAATTTTTTGTGGGGAGCATGGGGGCTATGTAAGTAGGCTGTTTATGTTTTCTCAGGCTGTTTATGTTTTCTCTATGTAAGTAGGCTGTTTATGTTTTCTTATTGGCAACGTTACGTAGCGCTCAATATGAAAATCACTGGCTGTGCTGTGTGCAGTCTGTGGCTAGTTTGCATTGTTGTCTGCCATTGTAGTGTTGGGCAGCGGCAGCTGGATGTGAACAGCGCGTAGCGTTGCGCAGTTGGAGGTGAGCCGCCAGCAGTGGTGGATGTGGGGAGAGAGATGGCGGAGATTTGTAATTTGTCATGAACTGATATATATATTATGACTTGTGATGATATTAAGGTAAATACATTGTTTGTTCTCTATTAATATCTTTCATTTGCTAACTATCCCTATCAGTAGTTAGTGCCTTCAGTAGTTTGAATCTTTTATTTAGCTGGCAGTAGTGGCGCTCGCTGTATTGCAGTAGCTTGAGCAGCGAAGATTTTTGTGAGGTAAGTGATTTGTGAAAGGTATAGGTTAATGTTAGTCAGGGCCCATTCTTTTGTACGAATTATTGAAAGTCAGATTGCGTTGCGCTAACAAAATATTGTGTGTCAGGTTAAGCACAGTCATGTAGAAATGTTCAAAGGGGAAGTTTCAAGAGATGCTATGTTGTTATTTAAGGATTTGTTGCAGTTCTTTTTAACAGTATGTCATATGTCGCATAGTATAATGACTGAATGTTTTGGGAAAGACAGCTAGAGTACATACATATTAAGTACACGTTTCATTGCCTGTTAATTCGAAGTTTACTACTTTTCAGCATAATATACATTTGTTCTTTCAGCTCAATAATCCACTTTGTATTTTTCCAGGAGAAGCTTTTCATGATATTAATATGCTACAAGCACTTAGTTATTAAACCTGTTCTAATATTTGCATTTTCTTACCCAGTTGTGTGTATCATTCATGAATGTGATCACATATAATCTACTTGTTTCATAACCTTGCTACTGCTGACTCATGACAAATGACGTTATTAATTCTTATTTACAGCAATAAGTCAAAAGCAAATATTTTCATGCCCCAGCAATTGACTATCGATCCCAACACAATGCATTGCTAGCACAAAAAATTTTTTTATTGCGGGTTCCAACTATTACCAGTATACAACTAAATAATGCTACAAGTTTAACATATATTTCTAGTCCTAAATATAATTCTATTTTTTCTGGTGTATTGATTCCATTATGTCTATGTATTATTGGACTAAACACCTTGAGTAAGAGTTCCAATGTCTTACATTTTAAATATGTCTTATGTCACCTGTGTGATATCACGTATTAACACTAGCAGCTTGATGCTACACGCAGTAACTCCTGTTTTGAATGATGACTTCTGAATAATGCATAATAAATGTTTTGTAACTGACTTATGATGCCAATAATTACTGTAATGAGATGACATATGAATAATATTCTGTAATACTCCATAAATACTACATAAATGTTTAGTAACTAGCCAGTGAGTGCCAATGATTACTGCAATGAAATGACTCTTGAATGATGTTATGTAATACTCCATAAATACTACATTAATGTTTTGTAACTAGCCAATGAATGCCAATGATTAATGCAATAAGATGACTTATGCATAAATGCTATGCCAATAATTACAGTAATGAGACAACTTATGAATAATGTTCTGTAGCACTCCATACATACTACATAAATGCTTTGTAACTGGCCAATGAGTGCCAATAATTACTGCAATGACAAGACTTCTTAATAATGTTTTGTTATACTCTATAAATGCTATACCAATGATTACTGCAATGAGATGACTTATGAATGATGTTATGTAATACTCCATACATATTACATAAATCCTTTGTAACTAGCCAATGAGTGCCAATAATTGTTCAAATCGGATGATACACTAGTGTAATTCTGAATGACAACTAGCATAAGACGTAATGTATCCTTCACCTTCTGACCTAATTACCACCAATTACTGTGATATCCGTATGTCCTGTCCATCCTCATGATCATGGAGTACTATATTTGGTTTTTGCACTAATTCTACGTTGATGTAAGAGTATGGATTCTAGCAGAATGTGGTATGACATCAAGCCGTCCACCACTCTGAGATGTCATTATGGTTCTACTGTTTGGTGTTCCTAATGTACTACCAAAATGAGAACATACAATATTAATACAACATTTCAGTGTCTTGGCTACACTGATAAATACTTCATGGAAGAGAACTTCAGATTATCTCACTTGGTGTTGTGCTTCTGTAGAAAGATATGTACTTTCAGTGCAGCTACGTGCAACCCGCTGAGCTACAACCATGATGCTATCCTTCCCATTCCTTTCCAAATTCTTGTAAAATTGCCAGAGACTGATATAATACATGTGCACTTTATTTCATTTCTTAATGAGTTTGATTCTTGTAAAAATGCTAAAGACTTGTACAGTTCATGTGCACTTCATTTCATTTGTTAATATGATCAGTTCTCATAAAAATGTTAAAGACTTTTACAGTGCATGTCCACTTTATTTCATTTTTCAATGTGTTTAATTCTTGTAAAAATGCTAAAGACTTATACAGGGCATGTGCATTTTATTTCATTTTTCAGTGTGTTCAATTCTTGTAAAATGCTAATGACTTATACAGTGCGTGTGCACTGTATTTCACTTTTCAATGTGTTCAGTTCTTGTAAAATGGTAACGACTTATACGGTGTGTGTGCACTTTATTTCATTTCTTGATGCATTCAGTTCTTGTAAAAATGTTAAAGACTTATACAGTGAATGTGAACTTTATTTCATTTCTTAACGTGTGTAAATTCTTGTAAAATGCTTGAGACTTTTACAGTATGTGTGCACTTTATGTCATTTCTTAGTATGTTCTGTACTCACTGCGTATACACTTTGTCATTTGTTAATATGTTCTGTACTCAGTGCATGTACACTCTATTTCATTTCTTAATACATTCTATACTTATATTATTTTTCAATAATGATATATATATGTATATACTCTGTGACTGTATAATTAGTAAACTAAATAGATTATAGAAAAATTTGTTGCTCGTGGCAAGTCCAATTGATTCACCATTGCTGCCAAATGTTTACCCCCCCCAGTGGAGGGTTATGTAAGAGGTCCATCATTAAGGAATTTATTGCTAGCCCACTCGAGCAGATGTAATTTCGATGGGTTGCTCACGAGCTGCCTGATATGTAAGCTATAACAGAATCTCAGACCAGAGAGGAGTGTTGGCTGCAGTAAGAGCAGTGTAAGTATTAGTGGTACCAGCTAGCTGTCTGGTGTATGGAGTTTGTGGGGCCAGTCGTGGGGAGCGATGTTGGTGGTAAAAGCAGCCGTGCGCATATGTAGTTTGTTAAACTAAATTTATACTGCTGTTATATCAAGTCCCATGTGTTTCAAAACATCTTTCAATAATAATCCTTTTTATAAAATTAACTTTTTGACAGTCATTCATGTGAATTTAAAGAATTTACTAATTTCTACAATCCATGGTCATACCGATTGTCGTAAGGAAAAATCAGTTTTTTCTTTTTATACGTGACAAATCTAGCGGCCAGTATAGCACTGGGCTGTGCCAGAAAAATTTATAGTAGGAGCAGATATACAGGGTGTCCCAGCTATCTTGTCCACCCAAAATATCTCTGGAACAATAGCAGATATTGGAAAACGACTTTCACCGGTATCAATGTAGGGCTGGGGCCCATGAATGTACATATTTGGAAACATTCTAAAACGAAAACATATGTGTTTTTTAACACAAACTTATGTTTTTTTTAAATGGACCGTCCATATTTTTTCTTCAGAAATCCACAACATGACAAAGCACATACACAATGGCGTTGATTGCATCGCAATATTCCTATTACATCCCGAGATATTGAGACGCGAAGTTGACGCTTGAAACACCCAACATGCGCTGCTAGCGCACGTCCTGAGGCTCAGGCGTGAACCCCATGCTGCTCATAATCGCGATGTGATTGACATGCGTAATCACACTTCCATACTTATCAAGAGGTCCGAAACAAATAATACGGTCTGCTGCCATCCTGCATTCCAGCAGGTATTTATCCCATAGGCTAGGGGTGATGCGGCTCTGTAACATATCTGTGTACCGCAACGTTAGTCACAAAGTTAACTTCGCTTATCGTTAATCCGTTACTAAAAAGGTAATGCCGTTCAACGTTAAAACTTTACTTTACTTTACTGTAGCTCTAGTGCAAGTGACAGTTAATCATTCACTCGTAATAGTAAAATTCATGTTGATGGTTTTAGTGAAACGAGCAAGTGGACCAAAAGTTTTACCGTTGTTTAGGTAAAAATGTTTTGATTTGGGAAGTTCAGGTAGGACATAGAAGATGAATGTAAACATGTTTAACCAATTAGTTATATTATTACATAATTATCAATGTTATGTTTATCTAATGCGTTAAATGACAAATTGTTGCAAACAAATGTTTCTTAACATCACAGGGTAAAATGGCCATTTGTAGAAACTTCCACTGTGATACCAGCACTACATACTAAACATAGCATTCACATCTCATGCTCAAAGTGATGCCCATTGGCTTGCATACATATGGGTCACTCTGCAGATGAAGGATGCCCTACTTCGTGCTACTGTTTCCTCTTTGATGGTTGTACAGACATCAATAATGCGTTGCTTCATGTCCTCTGGTGTTGTTGGTTCATGTTGGTAAACAGCATCCTTCACTGCTCCCCAAAGAAAATAATCCAGCGGTGTAAGGTCCGGAGATTGGGCAGGCCACCTAACTGGGCCACCTCGTCCAATCCACCTACCAGGGAACTTACAGTTCAGAAGTCGTCGTGCTCATAAGGCGTTATGTGCAGGGCATCCGTCATGCTGATACCACATGACCATTCTCCGGTTCAGAGGTACGGTGTCCAAGAGAACAGGAAGATTATGTCGTATAAATCTGGAGTATTGTCTGCCATTTTGGATGCCATTTATAAAGAAAGGTCCGATAATGGTATCTCCAATAATCCCACACCAAACATTAACTTTCCACGGACGTTGATGCTCTACCTGACGGAGCCATTTTGGATTGCCTGCGGACCAATAATGCATATTCCTCATATTGACAATTACTTTGTTGGAGAATGATGCCTCGTCGGTAAAGAGAACATCTGCAAAAAATTTGGATTAAAGTTTTTGCTCAGCCCACCGACAAAATTTTACCCTATTGCGGAAGTCATTTCCATGAAGATCCTGGTGTAAATGAACATGGTAAGGATGAAATTTATGACGTTTAAGAATACGCTGTGCACTTGACTTCGACACACCAACTTCACGTTCAATTTGACGTGTGCTGATTTGAGGATTCACAGCTATGGTAGCGAGCACAGCAACTTCAGCACGTTCATCTGTGCGTGTTCTAGGACGATGTCGAGGTCTTGGATTTAAGCTTCCCGTTTCACGTAGACGAGATGTGAGACGACCAAACATCCGGCGCGAAGGCGATGGCTTGTCAGGGAATCGTCTTCTGTACAGTCGTTCTGCCTGAACAGCATTTCATCCACCTACAACAGGGTACAGTACAGGTATGTAGAGTAGGGTAGAAAACAGACATATTAACTTAATAATATAATGTTTGCTAACAGTACTATCAACAAACAAGCAATCTCATAACGTATTTCCCGTCAACGTACATTCTCCATAGATCAGCAGCATTTCTACCATATCTTCATGTGTGTACATTATACTGTACAGTATAAGTTCCAAAACACAACGTTTATTCACAATGTGTACTACCTCCGTGCCGTCACCAGATTACTCTGATGCACGACTACACTGGCAAGCTGTGTACTGCACGCCAAAGCAACAACAAATGGGATGCTCGGTGGGTGGTGGAGTACAGGAGTTTGCATGGGTCGCAAATCATAAACAAGGCGAAGTGGTAACTGTGGCAGTAGTGGGAACTACGTTGGACACTTGACTAGGTAGAGCCAGGCCCTGAGCGACAGGCACAATGAGTCATATAACGCATTAGATAAACCTTATTTTGGGTGTGCAGGATAAATAAGACAACCTGCCGGGTGTACACCGATCGGTACTTCGTCATATTGTGTACGTAGATAAGTAAAACGTGCAAAAGTGAAACCATTATGTGCTTATGAGAGTTGATGGCAGCAGACCCTATTATTCGTTTCGGACCTCTTGATAAGTATGGAGGTGTGATTACACATGTCAATCACATCGCGATTACGGGCAGCATGGGGTTCACGCCTGAGCCTCAGGAGGTGCGCTAGCAGCGCATGTCGGGTGTTTCAAGCGTCAACTTAGCGTCTCAATATCTCGGGATGTAATAGGAATATTGCGATGCAATCAACGCCATTGTGTATGTGCTTTGTCATGCTATGGATTGCTGAAGAAAAAATATGGACGGTCCATTTAAAAAAACATAAGTTTGTGTTAAAAAACACATATTTTTTCGTTTTAGAATGTTTCCAAATATGTACATTCATGGGCCCCAGCCCTACATTGATGCCGGTGAAAGTCGTTTTCCAATAGCTGTTATTGTTCCAGAGATATTTTGGGTGGACAAGATAGCTGGGACAGCCTGTATACGCGTTATCCGGCGACTTCATTGAGGTAAGAATCTTCAATTTATTCAGAATGGCCTTTCAGGGCCATGACGCAACACTGCTGACCTCCAAATTTATTAGTTTAGATTCACAGTCAGTTAATTATTGAAAGGTTATATATGAGTCACAATTTTCATTGGGAGGTTAGTCACGTTATTATTGCGAGGGTACGGAATGTTATACTTATTTTTATCTGTGGGGAGGTTACACTGAATGTGAATGATATACATAATTATTTTTACTGTTGGGTGGTTACAACCTGCTTCAATCACTGCAGAGCCTGCGTGCTCATTCCATTCCGTATCGCTACAACGTGTGACACGCAGCCATTTGTAAACGATTCCAGCTGTGACTCATTGATAATACAGCCACAGGATACTACGTTTTTTCGTTTTGTGACGTGCACAATCCTACATTTCCGAATGTTTCAAGCAAGTTACCGAACTTTATACACTTTGAAATCTTATAAAGGCCTGACTGAATGCAGCTTTTGTCAAACACTACTTCCATACAGAGAACTGCATCGTCTGCAAAATGTTTGAGGTCACTATTAACACTGTCTGCATGGTCATTAATGTTCATCACGAACAGCTACGATCTCAACACAGTTCCCTGAGGCAAGAAATTACTTCTACATCCGCCAATGCATCACCAAAGCGTGACAACTTTCTTCGTTTTCCTTACCAAAAAATCCTCGATCCAGTCACAAATTTCGCTCGATACACCGCACAATTGTACTTTTGACAACAGGCGTAGACGTGGTACTGATTCAAATGACTTTCGGAAATCGAGAAGTACTGGGTCTACCTGACTGCTCCATTCGTGGCTTTTAGTATGCCGTGAGAAAAATAAGTGAATTGGGTTTCACGAGATTGACGTTTCCGAAATGCGTGCTACTTGACATAGAGGACCTCATTCTGTTCGAGGCACCTCACTATGTTTTAACTCAGATTATCTGCTAAAATTGCACAACAAATCGATGTGGAGGATAGTTGGCGGCAGTTTTATGAATGGCTTCTGCTGCCCACCTTACCTGCGCTCTCTTCCGACAACTGGGGACGGTTTTCTGTTTGAGACATTATAATTAACAGATTACACCTTATAATAGAAAATATTATGAAATGCGTCAATGTATAGCAGACGTGACAGAACAGTTGATAGCGGCCCGCTAAAACGTCCAGGTGCGGACTTTTCTCGACAATAATAGTAAGCAGTGCACACAACACCGCACGTTAGTCAACAATGTCTACTTTATTACTACAAGACTGTTGCATATTTAAAATTGAGAGCGAGTCTAAACGTTCGGTAGTGGTCCCACGTCATCCGAATTTGATGGATCATAAGACGAACACTTTAGATTTTGCGATTAAAGTGATTTTCATTTTCTGTTTAAAAAAGTGATGTGGCGACAACTGCTGAACAAACTTTCCTCACCCTACTGTACGACAAATCGCAGAAAAAAGTCGCGTTCTGGACAGGTCTCTAGTGCGGTGCATTAATTAAACTGCATATTTTCGTAGTATGCACGTATAGGTCCACCAAATAAGGTACTTTAGCTTTGCAAACACGTAAACAAACGTGGCGGCGCGTCGCTTTGCTTCTTTCAGCCACCCGCGGTTTTCCACACATCAGGCCGTCACCAGAAACTTCATTTGACAGAACAGTGAAAATAATACCGCACGAATACTGCGGTGAACGTCCTCGGTGCTGTGTCGTACCGCCAGAAGCACGTCCGTGTGGCGTCACGTGTCCCGTGCTGTGACCGGCCGACAGGAGAACACGAAGCGGCTGCCGTGTCGATATAAGGTCCGCGCACTTATTTGTCAATCGTGAACCAACGAGTCTGTTAATTTAATCTCACTTTTGGAGCAGACGCTGCTTGTCTATGCTCCAAATGCAGGTACAACATTTCTAACATACCATGGCACTGTCTTTAGAGAAGAAGAAAACAAGATGCTGGTCGAGAGGTGATTTAGAATGAGAAATACACAAGCTGTAACCTGTCAAAGGGAAATGTTACACTCGGAACGTGACGGCTACGTCAGCTTTCTGCGAATGGACAGGGAAACTTCGAATAACTTGTTTGGAGCACCTTCCCGCTCACATTTAAAAAGAAGACACAAGTATGAGAAAATTTATTCTCTTCTACTTGGTATTCTATGAGAGATTATTAAGGTACCACAATGTGGGAACATGAAGCGTACATCGCCCTTGGAAGAATTTCGACTTTTTATTTTACTGCGTGTTGTGCGTAGAATGCTGATTTTCTTCTTAACCTTATCCTGCGTAAACTATGGCTGGGAAAGATGCGACACGTCTACTGTTTTGGTAACTGCCAGTGCTATTTTGCTTTCTTGCTTGATCGTAGCTTGCACGGGTTGTGGTGACTCACGATACACTCATATATAAATTCTGACAAAAGTATTTCACTAAGCATGTGCGGCAAAACACCAGCACACAAGTCAGCCACGTTTTCAAATTTTCCATCAATCAAAATTTCGCTCAAACGCGTCAAACACGCCCCGTGTCAAACAGAACCCTACACGTTCAAATATTTGGCACACAGAGTAAAATTTGGTGCCACTATTTGATTGTGTAGCGGGGCTTTAGGTGTTTTTAACGATGAATTGCGAATCTGATAGTCTCAGTAGTTGTACGTACGCCATACGAAAACGTGCAGCGTAACTCACGGGCAGAATTAGAGATCTCCCCAAAGTGTACAGATTTGGCCACGATTTGCTGTGTAAAAGTTTCGGAAAACATAACTTCAGTAGTTTACCTGTGTTGCAAGTAAAACGGTTTTAAGATGGGTCCATTAGTACGGGAAAAGCAATTTTTGATTATGAAATTAGCAAACTTTGAGAACTATGGAGAGAAGCACTACCGCAGAAGAGGTGAAGGGAAGGCCAGAAGAGATAGAAGGGGGGAGGGGGGGAGACAGGGTGTGGGCAAAATCCCCGGGCATCAGGCGTCATGGGAGGCCCCAAGCGTCTCTCAAGGCTTCGGCTGCCCTAGAATACAAAGCTGGCAAATATGAGGTTGCTTTTGTAAAACAATTTCTTCATCCCGCACCAGCGTGGCCCATCCAGCTCTTTCTTGGCACTTTTACCATTCTTACAGGTGAATTGCACGCAATTCTATTTCTTGCTTGATCTTGAAAGCACGACTTTTCCTTTAGACACTGTACATTGAAACCGCGCTACTTGTGATGGAATCTGAAGTGTGCTTCCTTTAAATGCTGTCGGAAAAACTGCCAAAGCATGTGCGTAACAAATGTACATAGCAACAGCTGTAGAATGTCGCTATGATCTGTTGCGATTGCCAGCAACATTAAAATCTAAGCTGATCTGATTGCATCACAAGGTGATTTTACACGAAATATGCAGAAAATATTTTCATTCGAGAGTGGACACAAAATAAAGTACAGTAAAATTTGATCAATGCAGAACTGCCCAAACCGTAGAAGTATTTCAGTCCCGATACATTCAATACACTTTTACAAGCTAACTTTTTTTTTAAATATATACAGCGGAACGTGTCTAAAGCGGATCGCAAATTCTACGACTTTATTAAGAATTTACTGTGTAATGCCGAAAGTTAATTTTGACACACAGACAATACATGCCTGACTGTCTGCTCGGCGGCGCAAAACGAGAAAAGAGCAGATGTGCTGCGGGCGTGGGCACCAGACTGCACCGCTCTGTGCAACAACGAACAGGTTAGCGAGTTGTGTCGGTGCATCAAAGAAAATGGTTCGTTCGTGAGCGCTCGGTTTGGCGGGGTCTCTGGTTTTCCATTATTATTGACGCATAGGGGTGGAGGGGGGGGGGGGGGGGGAGGCGCACGCTGGAACACTGCAGCGCAGCTATGGACGCTGCTACAGTCGGTGCAGTGAAGGAGACGAGTGTTGTTCCGATGACGCACTAACAGCATTATTGTCTGTCCGTTTCATTTGACTAGTAGCGCCGTAAGTGATAAAATGATTCGAAGGACAAGGACAAGTCGCAAACACTTACACTTAATGAAAACATTAAGATAATCGAGGCGAGTGAGAAAGACAACTCTCTGTACACGAAATAATGCTGCGTTTCAAATGCGGTAAAAAACAAATTTACGATGCTTTAAGGAACAAGAAGAAGATACTGGATGAATGGATGATTGGGATGGGGCAAATGAAAAGAAAGGCGAAGAAGACGGGAGATGAAGAAATTAACGGAATAATGTGGGTATGGTTCGTAAGTGCGTGGGAAAATAACTTACCTTTTTCTGAACCCACGTTGCATAGTGAGCCAAAGAGCTTGGAAACACCGGGTTTATGCATACACGGGAAGGCTGTACAGTTTCAGAGCTAGGCACAACATCGTGTGGAATGAAGTGTGTAGGGAAGCTAAGGATGTGCAGCAAAGTGTAGCAACAGAACGGAAGGCAATATTGTGCGACCTGACTGCGGATTATTATCGGAAAGACGTGTTCGGAGCCGATAAAACGGGTCTGTTTCGTCGCGCACTGCCTTCAGAATCTCTAGCAATTTGAGGTGAAAAGTGCACCGGTGGAAAAATGTCCCAGGAAAGACTCACTGTACTACTATGTGGAAATATATTACGTGAAAAGGAGACGCCAGCTGTGACTGGAAAGGAAGCAAAACTGCGTTGTTTCGAAACTATAGCCCCAGTAGCCTTCTAGTCACAGGGCAAAGCAATATAAAGGCATGGATAATGTGCGACCTTACGGAAGAATGGTTGGGATCTTCAACGCTATAGTGAAAACACGAAATTGCCAAGTTTTCCTTTTCCCAGACAATGCAACCTGCCACCCGAAAGTCGGAGTAAAAATACCAAAATGCCGTATAATTTATCAATTAGTGTAATAGTCTACTGTTCTGTTGTACAATATACAGTAAACAAACATCTATTGTGCAGGAGTGCACGTACTGCGTAAATAAGTTCATAAATTTATACCGTTGTGCATGATACGTGACAAATTTTATGTAGCCTAGTGAGTTTTGTGTAATCCGGAAACTTGCCCAATTTGGAAAAGTATTTTAGTCCCACGTGATTCCGTTTTGAGCGATTTTTACTGTATATCTGTCCTGGAAGAACCCTAAAAGTGAAGAAACGAAATGAAATAAAACAGGTACAGTGACCAAGCTAATGGTGGGAAGTAAAGAGGTAATGTTCTTCTTTTGTTCGTTTGCAGAAGAGCCGTCTTACATGGGAAGCTTTGCGTTACTTGATGTGAAATTATTTCTTGGTCAAAGAAGTTTGGCTTTCAGAGATTGATCACAGAAAATTGGAGGTCCACATAATGGAAATTTCCTCGGAATATTAGTGTTCTTGAGTCACTACTACGATTCATTTATCGGAAATACATTGGCAGGTCAGAGACCACAAGAGCTGGAAAGCGCTACAAGTGCGTTATCTGTCAAATGATACTCAAAATGAATTTATTTCTAGTTGTGCCCATTGCGTCAGAACTGTCATCTTGAAACAGAGGAGAAATGTGAAGTATTAGTCAATTATTGTCGATGCAGCTCCTGATTCAAATGATGGGGAGCAGGCGACATTCATCCTGCGTTATATTTGCTTCAGTAAGGAAATTTACGAGTATATACAAGAAATAAATGAACGGCTTTGGAATTCGTAGATTGTAACCAGAAAACAGGAGTTGCTATTGCAAGTGAGAGCTGTCACGAAGCAGATACGTTTCTCGCAGTGGTTCAGCTTCTATACGAGCTGTTCAGTTGCTGTCCACGACGATGGGACACTCTGGAACAGAGTGCTGGGACTTGTCCGTACTCCACGTCTGGCGTGCTCGGCTTGAAGCTGTGGCGCCGGCTGCAGCCGACGTGGCTGAGGCTGCCGTTGCTGCTGAAACCCCGGAAAGTCGAGTCGAATCTGTCAGCTGAAACACACTCTGTGGCAGAGGGTTCTTTAGGTTACGGAAGATCTCTCAAGTGATTAATCGTGACATCGAGTTGGCTACAGACTCAAATTACTACAAGCTCGAAATACTACCACGGACATTGAGACACTACGCCTTGGCAGCTTATTACGTAACCTTTAATTCGGACACCATTCTCCCCGAATCTAAAGTTGTTGCCAGCGCAATTAATACCGGTCCTAAATTTTCGGAGGTACGCACTAAGAACAGAAACTCATCTCGTGATGAAGCCAGGTACGAAGTGACAGGTGAAAATTCAGAAGATTTATTCAGGATAAAACGTTTTCATGTCGTAATTGACAGTCTAGAGTATAACTTGAAAACTCAATGTGAAACAGTGAATATTACAGATGAAGCGTTTGGGTTTTTATAGAAATACGCAAAGGTGGCTGAGGATCAGTTCACCGAGGCATGCAAGTTATTTATCAATGAATACCATAACGATGTCAGGACAGATGTAGAGGAAGAAGTTAAATATTTGAAAACTATCAGAGTGCCAACTGCTTATACTTCCTTTGAAACAATTACACCTCTCGAATAAGTTGCACGAGCTTAAAATTCCAAGTTCATTTCCGAATGTGTGCATAGCTATGCGCATCTCGTACCCTCTTCCATGGCTATAGCTGAAGCATTAAGGTCTGTGAGCACTCTGGCTCGTGTTAAAGACTGTGTCAGACCCACCACACACCAGCAACGTCTCTCAGATCTGGGGACCTCGCCAACTGAACATACTTTGGCAAGGGCGCTAGACTTTGATAGGGTGATTCAAATATGTGCTGAACGAAAGGCTCGCAAAGCGCCACTGACAGTGTTACAGGCGAGTGTGCTACAGTGAGCTACCTGCTGCACAATACACTGCGAGTGCGCTGGTGTCTGTCTGTTTACTGAAATGTGTGGGCAGGCCAGGGGACGAGCGGGCACACACCACTCCACACGGCAGACACACTGGCACCGCACATTTCCTCAATGTGTAATACTCGGCCTCTTGTTGTAAAGTGAAGCCAAAGTAAATTATAGCAATCTAAGAAATAAAATTAAATGAGGCGTACGTGCGTATTACAGTAATTCGTTACTGTGTAGCTGCTCAAGTCAAAGTCGGAAGTCCATCAGCCGTATCAGCTTTTTCTGTTGCCGTGCAGGTTTCCGTCGAGCTGCCATCCACTTCCCTAGCTGTGGTGTTCTTTGATTCCTGATAATTGTCTTCATCACTACTTTTCAAATCAGTACCTATCACTACTGATTCAGTCTCCCTCTCCACGAAAGAGTCATGGCGCTGGTATTCTTTCTCCATATACTCGTATTTAACGTTGGCACACTCACTCGTGATTCGCCTGATTGGTGCGGATGAGTGGGATATTGGAGAAGTGGATTACGACTTTTGTTTCTCTACTGTCCACTTTATTTTAATTCTAATAGAACCTTAAGCAAGGTGTATCGTGACAGCTACTTATAGTTTTCTGAAATAACAGACGGCGTGGAATTAAACATTTTTCTTAATAAACCAATGCCCAGTAATGCGTCGATTGGAACCTGTACTGGGACGAATGAAACTGTACGTCGTAATAAAAGTGCCGGAAGGTCTTCTCCTGGAGAAAAGTGTGGAGTTCAGAGCGCGATCTTGGCGACGGCGAGTCACGCATGTGTGCTGCAAACTGCTTTCTTACTGCGAAATTACTGTACACAGAACGAAAAAGTCCCAACGACGAGAAGGAGTTGTGGGACAGAAAGGAAAGTTAGTGCGAGTGTTTATACATTTGAAAGATGACGTCTGTTCAAATTCCACGCCAGTCACATAAGATGGGCGGTAGTAGCCCACTATGAGGATGTGACTCAGGTCTGGTTTAGTGTCGTCCATACAAGAGGTGGTGGGTCGATGTCAGGGAAGAATACTTTTAAGGCGACAAAGGCGCCATTATCGACACGTCAGTGAGTTTGTACGAGGTCTCGTAAGAGGACGGCGAGAAGCTGCGATGCTGCAGAAAAACGTGGCGGGGATGCAGCCGCTGTGCGTGGCTGACTGCTGGCAGCGGCGGCCACGGGAATGTGCGGCTGGAGGAAGACGGCGCTCCGGGCGGCCGTATTAGACTCGCCGTTCGGCGTGCGGCTGTGCTGACTCGCACTGCAGCTGCGGCAATAATCTGAGCAGCAGCTGGCGCTGAGGAGAGGCGCAGGCCCGTGAGGTGGCGCAGGGGGGCTCACGCCGAATTCCTCACGGCAGCGTCAGTCACGGCGACAGTCATCGCAAGTTGGATCGCAGTTTCAATACGCAGTTTGCTGAGGAACTTTGGCTCTGGCAGAGATCGCGACTACTTCTGCTGTGTTAATAGATATAAGTTCAGAATCGGATTCCGATTCTGAGTTTGAGTTCGAAACGGTGAGTTACATCGTATTGATGAAACAAAACGCAGAAAAAAGTGCGTACATGAAAAGAAGACTAGGTCATGGGGAATTCACTTTAACTAAGGAACTTGATGATGAAAAATTCACGAACTATTTTAGATTAAAACGTGATCAATTCCAATAAGTGCATGGTCTCATCAAGACTGAAATTGACAGACAGGGATGCAACGCTACAAGGCCCATTGGAACCAAGGAGAAACTAGATGGGTTTTTAAGGTAAGCTATTATGATGAACATGTATCTCTATATATAAAAATGTTCTGTTCGTTTGTGTATAGGTACTAACCTCCGAAAGCTCTTGACCGATTGCTCTGAAATTTTGACACAACGTTGCATTCTAATACAGGATGGTTTTTAGGTACCTATTTCTTTAATATATTTTATATATCCTATATGCATGTAATTTTTGACGATTTTTCGTAACTATGTTTCCCCATTATAAAATTTGTATATATAGAAATGTACTCGGACGATAGTTTCGTTCTATATTGATATCAAAAACGTGGTTAAATCCATCTATTCCGTTTTCACTGGTAGATATGGAGGCCTACACGCTAGTAAGGAATGATATTGTGAGGAACCTAGGCATTTTTTTTTTTGGATAAACATTTAACCAGGACAGAGCACATCACGAAAAATTGCTACAGAGTTTTAACAATGTCAATGTAGAATGTTAACAACGAATTACAATGCAAGTTACCATTTCGTGTGTCCGTTTCCTTGGCCACTTCCTCCCACTTCTCAGCTTTCTTTCAGCTTCGTTTTCAAGTAATCTTCATGGCTTGTATCATACAGAACTTTGCGAACACGTACGGCTTCAGTTAGCTTTTCCTCCATTTCGAACTACCAACAGCCAGAAGCACCGTGAGCCTCGCAGTAAACTGCGTACAGGAGACTGCGGTCCGCAGTGTCACCGAGCGCAGCAACTGTGTCACGTCACGCTGCGCTCTAACGTGCGGAGGCAGCACCATTCACTTGTGTGGTTCGCAAAAACTCACCGTGAGTCACCCTGCGTCACCTCACGGGCCTGCGTCTCACCTTGCGGCCAGCCTAACCGTCAGACGTCGGCTACTTCGAGGACAGCTCCGAGCCAGACGCCCTGTAGGGAACGTTCCACAAACCACCGCCATTTGCGACTTCAGAGGCCTGGAGCGAGAGCAAGATGGAGGACTGTTCCGTTTCCCTATGACGGCTGGTTCTGCCCCTGCACTGCTGACGGCTGGGTGCTGCTTGGGAGGCGGCAGTCGAGCACCTGCGACCAGCTCGTCTGCGTGCTCAACACACCAGACCTACACCTGCAGGATCCGATGGCGGCGTCATCTACAGAAAGCGTCAGCCGTCCCTGTACTGACCGAGCAGGTGCTGCAGGCATGCAACTCCAGCCCACAAACTGGCGTCCCGCACCTGTACAACACAACGAATGCACGTTTTCACGCTTGCATTTAACATTCTGGCGGTTACACCGGTCGTTGATGTATCAGCACTTCACATTCGCAATGGCTTATCTCGCACTTGCATCAACCTGTGAGCTTGCAGGATTAATCACTTAAATATCTTACGTGTGCGACCGCGGGGCCCTCTGCCGCTTTCACTCACTGCCCTCGCCTCCTTCCGGGAAGGTCCCAGACTTGCCCTGTGTCGGCCAGTGCAGCCGCCGCTTAAAAGCGAGCGAAACGCAGAGGAAAAAACATGCGTCCCCTCACAGATGAAATTCCCCACACCTGCAGGTAATCCGAGGTACGTCACCGATTCTTGCCTCGTATTCCGTAACGGAGCTACAATAACAAATACAACACAGTGGTAATGTAGGAAGTGATCAGACGGATGTGTTAGCTGGCACCAACTTCGTAAAATGCTGCCAAAAGACTCTTCTCACAAAGAGGTCTAAATAATTGTTTCAAAAATATCCAACGACAATCTGTTGTCATTTATCGGGAAAGTACTTGCGCAACAACACTGGATTACTTATGTCTCTACAAACCTTTGTTTATATTGAATGGTCCAAATGTGTGTGAAATCTTATGGGACTTATCTGCTAAGGTCATCAGTCCCTAAGCTTACACACTACTTAAACTAAATTATCCTAAGGACAAACACACACACACCCATGCCCGAGGGAGGACTCGAACCTCCGCCGGGACCAGCCGCACAGTCCATGACTGCAGCGCCTTAGACCGCTCGGATAATCCCGGGCATTGTGAATGGTCAGAGTGTGACCGAATGTTCATTACATTTCTATATCGAATATTGTTGTAATATACACTGAAGAGCCAAACTGGTAACACGCAGAAGAACCGCAGCACGACGTGGCATTGACTGGACTAATGTCTCAAGTAGTGCTGGAGGGAACTGAAATCATGAATCTGGCAAAAAATGGTTCAAATGGCTCTGAGGACTATGAGACTTAACTTCTGACGTCATCAGTCACCTAGAACTTAGAACTACCTAAACCTAACTAACCTAAGGACACCACACACATTCATGCCCGAGGCAGGATTCGAACCTGCGACCGTAGCGGTCGCGCGGTTCCAGACTGTAGCGCCTAGAACCGCTCGGCCACTCCGGCCGGCTGAATCTTACAGGGCTGTCCATAAATTCTTAACAGTACGACGGGTTGAGATCTCTTCTGAACAGTACGTCGCAAGGCATCCAGCATATGCTCAGTAATGTTCGTGTCTCGTCAATCTGGTGGCCAGTGAAAGTGTTTAAACTCAGAAGAGTGCTCCTGGAGCCATTCTGTAGCAATTCCGGACGTGTGGGGTGCCGCATTGTGCTGCTGGAATTGACCAAGTCGGTGTTGACGGGCCCAGGCGAGGCGTAAAGCATTGTGTCGTGCAGTCATCAGGGGTACTCGAGTGGGCTTTCGACTCCGAAAGCTCGCATCGATGATGTTTCGTTCAATGGTTCGCACATTCACAGTTGTTCCTGGCCCAGCATTGAAATCTGCAGCAATTTGCGGAAGCGTTGCAATTCTATCGCCTTGAACGATTCTTTTCAGTCCCGTTCTTGCAAAGTCTTTTTTCCGGACTCATCCATGTCGGAGATTTGATGCTTTACTGGATTCCTGATTATCACGGTAAACTCGTGAAATGGTCGTACGGGAAAAGCCCCACTTCATCGCTACATCGGATATGCTGTGTCCCATCGCTCGTGCGCCATCTATAACACCAAGTCCTAACTCACTTAAATCTTGATAACCTGCCGTTGTAGCGGCAGTAACCGATCTAAGAACTCCGCCAGATACTTGTTTTCTTATACCGGTGTTGCCGACCGAAGCGCCGTATTGTACCCGTTTACATATATCTATATTTGAATACACGCGCCTATACCAGTTTCTTTGGCGCTTCAGTGTATTACTTTGGTCCGGGAAGTGGCGAAGTTGAGTCAAATAATGATGTATTTTTGTACATCTTTCAGCCAATCGAAGAGGCGACAGTTGCGGAGCACTACGGGAGTCCAGTGGAGATCGGGACATTTCGAGTGAAGAGCTTAAGGGAGCGAGTTCTGGAAGGAGAGAGACGTGGATGTGGTAACGAGCGGTATTCGATGATGCAGGTGTTTGATTCTCGGCGCTGTATGGCCCCTCCCATACTTAAACTTCTCAACGGACTTTATGTGTCGAGAGGTCTGAACGTGCTCCAGCATAGGACTGCTGCTTCTTCCACTTGTTTTACGTAACTGAGGATAGACAGAGTATGAGTTACTATTCTTTGAATCGTGTGTGATAATCTGTAAATCATCATCTTGGACTCTGAACTGTTTTGAGCTGGTGAGTATTTCTTGTATTGCTTATCTTTGATTACAGTTTAGTTCGTGGATGTGGCTACCATTATCGTAACGCTCTCAAAAAACATTACTGCATTTGATGAGGGTAATTTTTGTCTGTATTTCAAGTGCATATCGTTGGACCACTTCCCGTTTACCTGAGATATTCTTTCTTGAATAACAGTTATTCAGTACAATTCTCTGTCGTCTACATCAATTACAGGCTTGAGAACAGAACCCTTGTTATTAAATTATTCGTTTAACGTTTACAAACGAGACGTGAATGTGTGAGTTTCTTGAGTTACCGTCAAAACAGTGCGTCGAACATATAGCATGTGCGTCTTCCGTCGTATGTCAGCCAGGCCCAACCCCCCCCCCCCCCCCCCCCCCCAAAAGAACGAGTCTTTGTAACCCCCTCATACCGTAGGCGAAAGATTGTCTTTTGCAGAAGAAACGACCAGACAGTAGCTGTAGTTTCTTCGCCATCATCGAGGGAAGCGGATAAACTTGTGCCACGCAATAAGCTTTGCATAAAACGTATGTATCCAGTATTCGGACTTTCTGGAGCAGAGGAAGAGAACGCCTTTCATGCTCTAGTATCGCTCCCTGAATTTTTCCCGTATCAGACTACAGGTTGAGCGTCGCCACTTTGAGTGGACAACGATCAATTATGATGACGAGAGACGTATGCCGATCCACCGCAGTAGCCCATGGAACAACTGCGTCATCAAAACCTCGCAAAGTAAGAAGCCTGCATTTACCTTCATTAAGTAGTGCATTTGAACTCCGACAATAATCATCCCTCACAGCCTTCCGACGAGGTATCTCCGCAGAACTGCAGAGTAGAACCATCACATCGTCTACGTATGTACCAACAGCTATAGTCCCTCCGGACATTTCAACTGGGATGCTAAGCTCCGAAGTAGGGGCTCCAGAGACAACACAAAGTCATTGACAGCGGGCTTCCTTGGGGCACTTCCCGACAGATATTTATCGGGGGTGCCAGTTGGCCGTTAACAACCACCGAAGCTGAAATACCTGTAAACAAAGTTGAGAGCACTCGCCGTGTGTCAGCAGTAAAACCAACTGCCTCCAGAATCCGAAGTAAGAGGTCGTGATTAACACGACCAAATGCCTCATCAATGCCTAGGAAAGCAAGGGGACAAGGGACGAACGTTACAGCAGCAACCGAAACCAGGTCACGACACTCGACTATAAGCGTAAGAATGGTACGACCAGATACGCAGGCAGCTTGATGTTTGGCAACGATCATCTCCATCAGAGCCGGCATCCTCACTTCAGTCTTATAATCAAACAAAGTAACTGGGCGAAAGCTATCAGGGGAAGCCAGTCCAGGGCATTTCTGGATTAAAACAATTTTTCGCATTTTGAACGAGGTCTGCACTACTCTACCCTGTAACACTTCATTCAAAAGAGACTTAAAAGTAGTACCCAATAGCGGCCAAAAGCGCACTTAAAAGTCCATCCAGACCTGGGAAAACACCGATTAGTGACATTTTAAGATACGTACAAAAGTGGCATTCTGAAATCGTGGACTGGGAACGATGAGCTCACCAGTAAGCGCGGTTTCCCCGACACAGCAGGCTTAAAAGTCGGCAGCCGAATGGTTCTGACGTGCTCGCAGCAATACCTCTCCAGTTTGTGGACTTCTGATCCGCGAAAAAGCACTCGGAATCGCCAAGGAGTTGGCTCTTAACGATTTTAAGGCACCTGTAGGGTGGTTTGACAAATTTAGGAGTAGACACATCATCTCTTTTCTAACCGTGTGTGGCGAATCCAGTCCAGTGGACGAAAACACCGTGTCAGACTGGCAAAAAACAGGAATTTGTGAGGGTTATGAAGAAAGAGGTGTTTTCAACTGTGACGAGATTGGTCTTTCCTTCAGAACTCTTCCGAGTAAAACGTGGCCCCTAAAGGTGAAAACTGTTCAAGAAGTAAAATTTCAAAAGAACGACTCACTGCTCTACTGTGTGTTAATAAAACGGGCGAATGTGACGAGCCTTTAATTACTGGCGACACCGCGAAGGGTACTGACTTGAGTAAACTGAACATGCTCTCGGATGATTTGAGCAATAACTGACTGACTGGTTGCAGGCATTTGATGGGGGAATAGACAGACAAAGAAGGTAAGCAATTTTTTGGATAATGTCACTTCCCACTGAAATGCTGTACTAAAAAATGTGAAAACAATCTCGTTGCCGCCAAGTCCAAGTCCACGTAGCCAGCCACTGGACCAGGGGATTGTTCAGAACTTCAAAGCGTTTTGCAGGCAGAAAGTGCTGAGACACATTTCGTCTCGAATGCACGGCGTTGAACCTGGATATGAACTTGGAAAATCTATAACCGTACTGGCTGCAATTATGTGAATTTCTTCAACCTTACAAACCAGTAACATCCACCACACTCAGCAGCTGCTTCAAGAAGGTGGGGTTCGTTTTTAATGGCCGTGCGTCAGCGACCGACGACGGTGTCCGAGAAAGCAACCTCAGGTGACACGAGCCTAAGGTTCACACTTTAGCAGAGGAATTTGGTGGACCAGAGGGACATGCCTGTATCGATGATGCACTGTTCACAGAAAGTACATCAAATAGCATAAATGAATTCGTACAAGAGTTTCATCAGGAATGGTGTGGTGACACTGTCGAGAACCGACACCAAAATCAAAATGAATACGACTTAATGCAATCGCACTTTACTCCACTAACAAGTAAGCAGGCGGTGGAAGACGTAAGAAAATTGAAACACCACTTTTTAGTGAGAAGTGATGAAGAGGACTTAGTTAACATTAACATTTGAAACACATATTGAAGATATTTATAAATAACCACCCGGTTCACAAAAAAATACGCGATAGTTTCAAACCAACCTCCCAGGATGCATTAAAGAAATTTTAGTTGGTCAGTGGCGATATGCTAATGTAGTACTGTGCTTAAATAAAGGTAAGTTTCCACTACTTCACTTATTCAACTGTAGAGCCCTTTTCTGTCTACAGAACATTGACTGTACTGTATTCTATACTGTATTTTTATCCTTTTCTCATTAGCGGACACTCCTTAAAGCGGATAGTTTCGCCATAGGTATCTGTTATTCAGACGTTTTACTGTATTTTAATAAGACACTTGAAAACGTTCTTGTAATGGCATTGCATCATACGACAATTCATTGTTTTTCCATGAACTTATTATAATTCAAAACAGTGAGCAATTTATAGATTGATTGCTATCAAATAAACAAATCATTGAGAAATTTATAGATTGATTTCTATCAGATGAACAATAATGTAGGCATCAAAAATGTGTAGACCATTTACGTACTGTATCACGCACATTGCTAGTAACTTTGTACTTACCCGAACACATATCTTTCAAAAGCTTTGACTTGGTTAATAGTGGCCGACTGGTTCTAGGCGCTACAGTCTGGAACCGCGCGACCGCTACGGTCGCAGGTTCGAATCCTGCCTCGGGCATTGATGTGTGGTGTCCTTAGGTTAGTTAGGTTTAGGTAGTTCTAAGTTTTAGGGGACTGATGACCACAGCAGTTAAGTCCCATAGTGCTCAGAGCCATATGAAACATTTTATTGGTTAGTAGCAGACTGTATAACTCCGTGCAGATAAGGTCTTCATAATGATGTTTAACTATTACAATTGCTTCAATAGTTTCAGCGGAAAAACGGTTCTTCTCATTAATCCAAAGGGAACTCACAACTGAAAATACTCTTTCCACAACAGCAGTTGTGACTGGTGCAGCAAGAGCAAAACTCACAACCGTCTCTCTATTTTTACATGAAGTACCTGTACTTTTAAGGGGATGGAATACATCACACTATCTCTTAGCTGTTTCCAAATTAGCTTCTTCCCATTCCTCAAGTTTCTGCCACACAATGTTGTTCACACATCCTATCTGAAATGTTGCACATCGGTCTACTGTCTTCAGAATTATCAGAATATTTAAAAATTCAGCCCAAGAAACAGAATTTTTTAGCGTTGTACAATGAAATGATTTCAGAGGTTGACGTGGAGAACTCCATTTTTCCAAATAAGTCAGATGAGTGTCTTGAAATAAATTGATAACAGGCTCGTATTTTGACTGAGTAAAAATACTTCCTTTCTCAAGTTAAATAAAAATGAAAAAATTATTGAAGTTTGAAATTTACCAAACTTCCTGTTAATGGTTTTTTTCTTTAAGCACGCTGAAATCGTGGTTATTCGCAACTTTTGGATTGAATTTAAAAACATTTTGAATTGACATTGTATGAAATGAAGCCAAATAAGTGACTGTGGGTTTTCGAAAAATTGTTTCAGCAACGTAGGACACCTACCCTGAGATAGAAAATAAGATTTCCAAGGTTCATACATATCAACTCCTCTTAAAAACTCCTCTCAACAATGTCAACAATCTAGTTTTCATGCTGACTAGAACTTTTTTGTATTGAGTATCAACAAAATCACAGAATGATTTCAGTTCACCCACGTCACAGTACTGAAAAAATTAATTCACTGTTGTTTCTGCGTCAGTGGGAAGAACTTATTTCTGCACTTGATCTCCACTGTGTACCACATGGACTGCACAACGGGTGCCTTCCATGCTCACCTCGAGAACACTGTTCAGTTAGGAACAAACAATGTTTATTCCACTCATCTTGTGGCACCAAAGGTGGTATCATAATTACCTGCGCAAAACGTGACAATCGTGTCAACTGTATTTTTATTTTTTAAAATATGCAGGCTATATCCCAGCAAATAATCCTGCCGTTTCTCCGCCGGTGTTCGGAAGACAGATTACTTTGCACTGAACACCTTTCGCAGGAACGAAATATCTAGCTAGAATCAGTAATAACTTTAAGATTTTCTGATTTCGTGCATCAACCATGACAGACACACACTTAGCATTTTTAAAACGCTCACTAAAATCGACTTCTACTTTGTCTCAGAACATTCAAATTTCTTCTGAAACAGCCCTCTGACGAGAACAGTAGTGCTGTCCATTGAACGGAAAGAACAATTGTGTTTTGTGGTGTGGAAGCCAAACAGGACCTCTTCCGCAGCGATACATGTCTGTTCCTCTATTTGTAGTATGTGACATAAATTTCACTTTGATACGCCAAACTGTCCCACAGAAAAAGACTCTACAAAGAACGAAATGGAAAACGACTAATGGATAAAAGAAAAACCAGAGTACTTTGTCGCGCTATGTAATTACAAATTAAAAACTCTCCGTTACTTTCCTTTAATGGCACCGTGAAGCATTGTTTCTTTCCACGTCTCATGTCTTCATTGTTGTAGGTCAACACAAAGAACGCTACTTCTCTTGGCTGTGCGTCATTTCGACTGTCAAAACGTGTCACATAAGTGGCCGTAAGTTTTCCCTGGCTTCTCCTACAAGCACACAAGTTTTCCACCGCTAACATTTTCAACTTGATACGCCAAAGTCTTCCTCTGTTTGTAGTTTATCCGCAGTTAAAAAGAAAGTTATGCTGCCAGAAATTCTCGCAGAAACGGCGATCAGTCGCTTCTTTTTCTTTATGTGTTGCGTTTTGTCGACACGTCCCCCATGTTCAATAGAAAATACTGAACGACACAGCGTACATTGTACCTTCGTATAGTCGTGGTTTACTTCGACAGGGAACTCTCCTTTCATGGTTTTAGAGGAAGAACACTTTCTTCTCCTCGTATTAACGGGCACGAGTTACCCTCACATGCAACAAACAACGGACAATGGAGGGCACTAAAGCGAGCCTGCCGAACCCTGTGTTGCAACTGACGGCTGCTTCTAACTGTTGTCCATAACAGTCTGAAAACATAGTGTCGGTTGCATCTGCGCGCCTCTCCCCGTCGGAGGTTCGAGTCCTGCCACGGGCATGGGTGTGTGTGTCGTCCTTGGCGTAACTTAGTGTAAGTTGGATTAAGTAGTGTGTAAGCTTAGGGACCGACGAGCTCAGCAGTTTGGTCCGATAGGAACTTAACGCCACCACCTCGGTTGCATCTACTACAAATTTGTCATACAACAGTGAATAGCTAATCCGTAACTATGAATACAATTGAACACTGATAGCACTTTAACGTTCTTTAACGACAACTTGTTACATCCGTCCTTCATTTCTGGGGTAGCAAATGATCGAGACGAATCACGAAGCTCGCGCATTAGTTACTGGCACTGAGAACGACGACGGAAAATCATGTGTTCACACCCGTCCTCATCCCGTGACCAAAATACAGCGTCTTCGTTCCCTCTTTGCGTTCACCGGAAGCGGTATTTGGTAATCGGTTTTGGGAGCCCCATGTAGGAGGGGGTGTGTGTTACCAGCTGTATAGCGCGGGACGAGATGAACGGCCTGTGGCGTGGATGGGACGCAGGCTGCCCGGCCGTGCCGACACCGACGTCGACGCCTCGCCCGCCCTGCCGCAGCCGCTCCCTCGCCTGCCTGGCAACGCCGCCCCGTGACGCCAGAGCCGGGTGGGGGCAGCCGCGCGCTCCGGCTGTCTGTGCGGCCCAGTTGTGAGGGAGCGGCCGAGGCGAGCGGAGCGTGAGACCTGCCCTCAGAGCTTCTGCAAATCTCTCTTCTAGGCGAAAACACCAGAGAAAGGTAAGGCGGCCTGCTGCTGGTTACTGGAATTTCTGGAAGCTGCCAATGTTCTGCACGCTTTAGGGCTGTTTGTCCCTAATATATTGTCTTACTTTTAAAAATCACGATGGCTACGAACAAAGAGACGGCGAACACGGTCTTAGGTTGCTTTGAGTGTTCAGTAATTTATTCCTGGTTATTTATCGCCTTGCCTTTTAACCCGTCAAAACTTGAGCGAGAATAATGTAGAACGGATGAAAAATACCGCCACATTCAGTCGGCTAGTATTTTGATGTGTCAGTGTAGATTTCTCCAGAATTCTCGTACCAAAGGTATTTAATATGATTATGTTCGTGGGACACAAGTTTGCGAAAACCATTAAACTCGGCACTTGTGACTGGGTGAGTTCTATGGCGACACGGCGTCTTCTGCCACTGGTTCCAGCAGCCGTGGTTGTCTGTTAGCACTGGACCGCCAGCCTGGAACCGGAGGTCGGTTACAGGTTGCCTATCTAGCGGTTTGCAGGGACGACAAAAATTTGCTTTTCAATATTTCGCTTACTTTTGCCGACTTTAAACATCTAAAATGTTCAACTTTTGTGGTCCTGTCCTCCTCAGTTGCGCGTAATACTACGATATATTGATAAGTTTCAGTTATGGACCGTCTGACAGCAACTGAATAAAACACAATTTTAGTGCCATACGAGTTTCGCCTTTATTTTCTGAAAGGCATCATCAGTGGCCTGGAATATGTACATATGTTAGCTATTTTATTTACATTTTTGTCACTGTGCCTATAGGTTATAAACAGTTCTGGTGGTTGGTATTTCCTATTAAGTAGCAATGTTTTGAACTGTACTTACAGGTTGCGTAGACAGTTTCTTACATATTACAGACCGACAACTGAACAAAACTACTTTCAGTTTGAGGAAGAATATTATCTACAAACTGATGGACTGCCCATGGGATCCCCAATATCAGGAACACTAGCAAACATTTTCATCAGTCACCTTGAAAATCAGATATTTGATAAGATAACCACAAACGAAAGTTTCAAAATCATATATTGGTACAGATACGTGGATGACATTATTTGTCTAGTAGATGAGCCAAGTGAAAAAATAGATGAACTCCATTCAGAAATAAACAAAGCTCATAAGAACATAAAATTCACACTTGAAAAAGAAAATCAAATAAATTTTCTTGACATTACAATTAAAAAAGAAAGCGGAAAACATACATTTAACATCTTTAGAAAACCAACGGCCACGGACACAATAATACATTCCACATCCAACCACCCCCAAAGCCAGAAACTTGCAGCACTAAGACACATGTTACATAGATTAAACAGAATCCCACTCAGCAAGAGAAACTATGAACAAGAAATGAACACGATCATACAAATAACTAGGAACAACGGGTATGACACACATGTGGTACACAGGCTCAATCAAAAAATAAAAACACAAATAAAAAACAAACACAACATTTCCACAATACAAAAGAACTCACAAGCTGAAAACTTACAAACACACTCAACAAACACACACAATGACAACACCACACAGAAAAGAACCAGATGGTACACCATGACCTACACACATAAACTAACACACAGAGTTGCAAACATCCTAAAGAGACAGGGCTTCAAAATAGCATATAAGCCTGGGCAAATCCTTCAATCACACCTAAGCCAGCCAGCTACCAAGAGGAACAAATTCCAACAATCAGGAATATATAAACTTGAATGTCAAAGTTGTGATGCAGTATACATAGGCATGACATGCTGGAATTTTGAAACAAGATACAAAGAGCATATCAGATGTTGGAAGTATGAAACAAACCATTCCACATTTGCAGAGCATTTAAAACACTACAACCATCATCCTACAAACATGGAACAAGAAATGAAAATAATGAGAATAAGCAACCATGACAAACATCTTATACAAATGCAAGAAAACTTCCACATCCAGAGAGCCATAGCAGAAAACAAACATGTGATAAATGAACAAACACATCAGCACAGGTTCCCTACTACACTTAATAAAGGAAATGATAACATGAAAATATATATATATATATATATATATATATATATATATATATATATATACAACACCAAAATACAGACACACACACACACACACACAGACCCCCCCCCCCCCCCACACACACAAAAATACATGAACAGACCACAGATACTTCAATAGTTACACTCATAAGTTTGGCAGTAATATTCGATCTTTGGCAAAAACATTTGACAGTCGGAAACAGAAACCAAAACATTGCAGTAAAACAAGTGTTCAGTGCATAGTGCTGTGGAATGTGGAAAAAACAGCAAATTGGCGCTCATAGGAAGAAGAACAACACCAAAAATGCAACAGGAGCGTAATATGTAAGAAACTGTCTACGCAACCTGTAAGTACAGTTCAAAACATTGCTACTTAATAGGAAATACCAACCACCAGAACTGTTTATAACCTATAGGCACAGTGACAAAAATGTAAATAAAATAGCTAACATATGTACATATTCCAGGCCACTGATGATGCCTTTCAGAAAATAAAGGCGAAACGCGTATGGCACTAAAATTGTGTTTTATTCAGTTGCTGTCAGACGGTCCATAAGTAAAAATTATCAATATATCGTAGTATCTAAAATGTTCTCCTACCGTACTCATTCAGAGGTGTAATCTGACATTACGGGTTTCACACAGTAAGAAAACTATGACGGTAACTTGGCGTGTCTCGAGGTGACGTATTTCATGGCGGTGAAATACGCGGACGTTACTCAGCCAGTCCTCCAGAATGACGGCAGTTATTCACACACACACACACACACAGATACGTCAAGTAGCACATTTCGCCGGTCATGCAGTCACCTTCGGCATCAGACTTAACGTTTTAATTTATTACTTCATTGGAAATGGCCCTATATTGCCAACAGTTTGCTGACATTATCCACGCACCCCATACGAAGTGTTGGCAAAATTACATCGTTGTACAGATATGACGTCACACACGTTTAGCCGCGCGAGAAACTTGCTTTTGTTTTGGCGACTTGGAAAACACGTTAAGAATAATTTCAAACTATCCCTAAACTTTTTCTCGCCTACAGGCTTAAGATAAAGTCTTACACACCTTAATTCGTCTGCAAGGTAATCAGACGTCGGAAGTTGTTTTGTGCATGGGCATTCCGAATACTGTGTAATCCACTCGCGGATGACAACACGTGGCGCCAAGCCGACGTGCTTCTGGCTATGAAACGCAGCACTCGCGTTCATTTCACTATATTTACGATTCTCTGGAGTTGAGGTTGCGATGCGCGAGCGATCTGTTGCCTTGCTTAATATCCTGGTTAGACTGAGGCGAAGATTTGATTGGCGAATTCTTGAGAATTTATCGTAATGTTTGTGCCTCTTGAAGTAAACCTTTCGTATTGTTGTTTATCGTTCTGTGACGTCACGTCTCCTAGTACGAGATTACTGATGAAAGGGAAGCGATAACACACCACAATTTTTCTGCACTGCGCTACACGACGCTGCCGCGCTTTGTCTGTCCGTTCTCGTGTTAATATTTGTCTGATAAGAGGGCGAGGGCCTGGTGTGTCGACAAAGCAACGCATCGGCGATCTCTTTGAGACGCGTCGTGTTCTGCGTGGCTTGTCGTGCTTGCGCATTAATCGCATTGTAAGAGACTAAAGAATGAATATTACCGATTGTGAAACTGTCACAAACTTCTGTACTTCAGGTTCAAATGACACGATAAAAGTGCAGTGTAAGTTTTTGTGTGCAGGCTATTAACGACGGTAGAGTAGAGATTTAATTTCTCATTTCCAGTGCAATAGTACCGAACATGGAGGTAGATTTCTGTTGTCGCTTTCCGTCAGAGGAGTGAATCACGTCAGAATGGTAACATTTGTAGAGAGATTTGCTAATTATATTTGACTGAAACCTATAGTAAATACTTCGTTTAGCCACTTACTGTTAATGAAGCCTTACCCATTATCGATGTTAAGTGTCTGTTTCGGAATTACGGGCTGGCACTAACTTCTTACTGACGCAGTGCTGAAAATGTGTATCAGTTAGAGTGCACATCGCCATAAAATGCAAATTTGAGTACCACAAGTATATAATTTTCAATTTGGACAATCGGTGTGTTGATGTACCGGTTTTCGAAGTTTTCTTCCCTGTCCCTTTTCTTCCCTCTCCCATTGCTACACTATTGCCCCAAGTACATCTGCCACGTATGTACGCTCTGTGCACTCCATCTTCCAGCTTTCCCTTTGTTTAGGACTGGTTTTGCGTTTGAGCCCCTGTCATTGATACAGCCGCTTCTCTTTTCTCCAAAGGCCTCTCCTGCAGACTCTTTTTGTCCTTCTGCTTAGCTGTTTTGCACTTCCTGTCACTCATTTTTAGACATTTCTATTGCCTTTCACCTGCTTCATTTAGTGCATTTTAAATTTTCTCCCTTCATCAGTTAAATTAAGTATTTCCTGTGATATCCAGCATTACCCCTAGGCCTCTCTCCTTGCGTATTTGATTCTGTTGCCTTGACGATATCTCATTAGTTTTCTACTGCAATCCTTTCCCCTCTTCTTATCCATCGCTGCCTAACGCTCCTTGTCAAACTCTAAACAACCTCCGGTTCTTTTAGCTTATCGATGTCCCATTTCCTTTTTTTTTTTTTTTTACCTTTTTGCAGATTCTTCAGTTTTATTCTACTCTTCAAAACCAATAAATGTTGAGGTCAGAGTCGAGAACTGCCCCTGTAAAATGTCGTGTGCTTTAAAAATCTGGTTCCGAAATCTGTTTTACAGTTTATAATCCATCCGAAATCATCTGGTGTCTCCAGGTCTCTTCCACGTGTACAGCCTTATTTCATGATCCCTAAGGCAAGTCATAGCTATGATTGAATTATGCCCTATGCAAAATTTTACCAGGTGGCTTGGTCTCTCATTCCTTTCCTCCAGCACATATTCACTTACTACTTTTCCTTCTCCTCCTTTTCCTGCAGTCGAATTCCACTTCCCCATGACTATTAAATTTTCGTCGCGTTAAACAATCTGAATAATTTCTTTTGCCACGTTATACGTTCCTTGAATGTCTTGATCAGAGGAACTAGTCTGGGTATGAACTTGTACTAGTGTGGTGGGTGTGGGCTTTGTGTCTGCCGTTTCTATAACAATCTAGTTACTATGCTGTTCATAGTAGCTTACATGGATTCCTCTTTTGTTATTCATTATTAAACCTCCTCCTTCATTACGGCTATTTGATTCTGTACTCATAACCCTGTATTCACCTTACCAGAAGTTCCTTCTGCCACTGAACTTCACTAATACCCGATATATCCAAATTCAACCTGCACTTTACGCTTTCTAAATTTTTTACCTAGCTGCCCAGTTAGGGGATCTAAAATTTCTTGCCCCGATCGGTACAATGCCAGTTTTGTTTCTACTGGTGATGATACCCTCATAAGTCCTGACTGCTGAGAGATCCGAACAGAACGATTTTAGCCCTGGAATACTTTACCGAAGAGGATGCTGTTATCATTTAACAGCTGCATGCACTCCGGAAAAATTACGGCTGTAGCTTCCCCTTGCTTTCAACTGTTCGCAGTACCAGCACAGAAAGGCTGTTTTGGTTGATGTTAAAATGGCAGATCAGTGAATCATCCAGACCGTTGCCCCTGCAACCACTGTTCCCCTAACGACCTGGCGATGCTAAACCTCACCTGCGGATCTGCTCCTCTCCCTATCGCGGCCGGCAACAGGCTGCATAACATCTGGCAGTGTGCAGCTGCTGGTAACACGAAGACAACAGGAGGGAACCACCGGGCAAGGAAAAGGAGACAGGTCGTGCTGCATCTAGAGGCACGGGAACAGTTCAGCGGGAAACAAATTACGGACACTGTGGTGAATGGTGATCTAGAGGCACGGGAACCGTTGAGCGGGAAACAAATTACGGACACTGGTGTGGTGAATGGTGCAACTCCTCAATTGAGAGGGAGAGAGAGAGAGAGAGAGAGAGAGAGAGAGGGAGAGAGAGAGAGAGAGAGAGAGAGATACTTGGCATTCTCATCGGCTTGAGAATGAAGAGACCGGCCCAGGCAGGGGTGGTTCTGTTGGCTGTTCCGCGAAAACGAGACGACCACCGCGCCTGCTGCCCGGTGCACGCACTACTGCCTCGCGCCGGAGTCGCCAGTGATTCGCACGCGGGGACTGGTTACTGGCGGCCCGTGGCAAGCGCGCGGTCGGGGGACGCTGTCCAAGTAACCAGCTCGCGCACCCGTGCACAGTGGGTGGACTAAAGTTGCGCCCAGAAAAGATGGAGCAAAAGTCTACTGAACCGCTTGCCCGACAGGTAGAACAGTTGAGGGACGCTACCTGGAGGTTCCCGAGCCACACTACACAGCACGCTGCGAACCGAGGAGGTCAGTACTAAGTGTGGATCGACACCTTTCTGCAACAAGTCGATACAAGCTGCAAAACCATGGAACGTCTATCAGATGCTGTTTTACATCCCCGCTAGTCATTTCATTAAATCTTCAGAAACGAAAATTCCTACGATCCGTAGAGAACTATCAGGAGATTCCGCACACAAATTTCACGACTAAAATTTATTCCGAAACTTTTTGCAAGTTTATTTTGTTGCTAAGGTTTTCCTTAACTTCGTGTTTCGATAGCGTTATGTAAGAGAATTCTTTCGCCAAATCCAAATTAGTTAAGGATTATCTTGTGTCTGCTATGCGTCAAGCACGACTGTGCAATACAGCAGATACTCAATAAGAATGGACTAGCTAAAGACGAACGATATTGATGAGGCAATTTCGAAACTTGCACTGTAAAATGAGGGAGAAATTCTAAGCTACGTGTTAGTCACAAGTGATGTATTTTATGCTTTGGTGAAGTTGGTAGTTGGGGGTGGGGGTTGACAAAATAACGGCTGCTCCGGGTACCAAACTACCTAGCTACGCAGCTGCAGTATTGTGGAAAACCGTACGCCAGTAGTTGCCGTCAATGCACGATAATTCCAATAGCGTATTCCAGTGTATTCAACCACACTTAAAAAGGTGGTTCAAATGCCTCTGAGCACTATGGGACTTAACATTTGAGGTCATCAGTCCCCTAGAACTTAGAACTACTTAAAGCTAACTAACCTAAGGATATCACACACATCCATGCCCGAGGCAGGATTCGAACCTGCGACCGTAGCGGTCGCGCGGTTCCAGACTGACGCGCCTAGAATCGCTCGGCCACACAGGCCGGCTACATTTAAAATCGAACTACAATAGCACCCAGATATTCTAAAATAAATACAACTCCACGGGTAAATGCTTGTGTTAATACTATCTCTGTATCAACGTACAGTGCCGCTGAGGGACGCAGACACACTCTTCTGACGGTTACAGCTGTATAAATATAACGAAATGGCTTCGCATTTCGCGAATCCGGATTGCCGTGAGCTGTTTGCGTCACGAGGAGTTTGTGCGGCCCTCGGGTTAGTCCCGCTCCGGCAACAATTTCCATGTTTCGCAAACAGCGGAAGTCAATCCGGATTCGCGAAATACGAATACATTACCCAATAAATGTAAAACTGTTTACCACCTACACGAACCTACATGTCGATATGTAGGTATGTTCGTCACACCGTACCAACTTGCGTATCGGAAAAAAATCGGAATTAATTGCGATTTCGTAAGTTTTTCATTAGTGCCAGGTGTTACGCTTGCCTATGTTGTCTATAAAGGAGGTAATTTACAGTGCACTGTGAACCCTGCAGGGTTGTTTATACTGTTGTAAAACTTGCTGACATTTTAATTTTGTGACGCACGACAGATGAAGCTTGCGTATTTGGACATGTTTAAAGTTGTGTCGTTAAGGCGTGGGCGGCTAGCTCAGCTGGCAAGAGTGAAGGTTCCGCGCTGGAAGCCTCTTTCGGGGCACAAACGACACAACCGCCAGAATACTCGGGTGCGGCTGGCGTCCTGTTGACAGACAGGCGCGGAAGTAAACACTGTGTCTGCAAGCCGGGACACTGGGGAGACACACAGCCGCCGGGAGAGAGCGGTCTGCCGCCAGGGAGCGGCCGTCCGCCGGTGGAGACATCTGCGTCCGCTGCGGCCAGCCCGGGACAGGCATCTAAAGCTACCGAAATGAGGGATGCTCAACTACCTGATCTACTGATAAATGGCTCTAGCGTCGAGCTACCGCTAGCTTTAGACGCCTGTGTCTGTATGCGCCACAGAAATAGGTGCCCATTTAAGACAACAGAAACCGTACTTATCAGTATACCTTAATTTAGCTGCTAACGACTCTTCACTGGCAGTATCCGTCAAAACCACAGTTAACCTATCTTCTCTGGTGCTTTTTCATAGCTGTGAACGTTGATTCGTCGCGAATGATAATGCCGATCCTTTGCTTGAATCTATTCCGAGTGATTTTGTTATATTTTTAGTTCCCTTGCCCGTCAAAGTATTTCTTCTCCAATAGTTGTCACATACCATTTTTGTGTATGTGACGGTCTTGATCCATATTGTAATACTTCAGTTATAATTACAATGCCAAATATCCTTAATGACATTGTAGCGTAACAACTACAGTTTTTGGCTAGTAATGTAAAGATCCTGCGTTCAATTCCCAGTTAGTACTCATTGAAGTTTTCTATCTGGTGGAAAGATCTGGAAGGAGGTTCCTTCTGCCTTGGGAAACCAACAGAAAGCTACTCGAATATAAAAGGAACAAAACTGACGCGCAAATCGCTAACGTAACGGTTTACGTCGAAAGGATTGCTTCAGGATACGTGACACATTTGTTAACAGCAGAAGCATCAGCCTTTATTTTTTCAGGTTAGTGAGTGAGGTGCTCTATGCAGTACAACTACAGATCTTATTCTTTCCAAGATTCCAGACCAGTTCTACAGAATTTAGGTGGAAACTGTGTGGCGGAACTAGGAAGGGAACCTTTCCTTGCAAGATTTTTCACTATAGTTGGGGTCAAGCCTGTTCTGCGCATCTACGTCACGCATTCTCCGACAGCCAATATGCGTTCAGCACTGTTCTCAGATCTCTGCTGTGAAAATGGTTGCCATCGTGAGCATTAAACGCGACCGTAGCGAGTTATTCGGTAAACTTTTATTCCATTTCTTGCGAGTTGTTACGGTCGATGGTAGAGATAAGCAACAAATTCGCACAGGCAAGTGAGAATCATAATTTACAGCAAACACGTTTTTTTTCTAGCGCAGTGTTTGCGCTTACGGCAATCCTCGCTTGAAACCGGCAAACAGTGCAATCCCCGTCCATATCTCGATCAGCGCGAACAGTTATCATTCATAGATCAGACTATAGAATAAGCGGTTCTAGGCGCGCAGTCCGGAACCGCGTGACTGCTACGGTCGCAGGTTCGAATCCTGCCTCGGGCATGGATGTGTGTGATGTCCTTAGGTTAGTTAGGTTTAAGTAGTTCTAAGTTCTGGGGGACTGATGACCACAGTAGTTAAGTCCCATAGTACTCAGAGCCATTTGAACCATTATAGAATAAGCAGGAGTTGGAATTTCCTTGCCGCTCCGTATTACAGGCGTCGCAAAGGATCATGCTAACGTGACCGTAGAGTCATCTATCGTTTGATCCTGTAGTTGAGCATGACCCGAGACACCTGGACTCGCAAAGGATCACGGTAGCTTGACGTCAGAGCCATCTATCGGTAGGTCAGGTAGTTGAGCATCCCTCATTTCGCTAGCTTTAGACGCCTGTCCAGCCCGGGCTCCACAGAGGCCGGGACTTCCCCGAGCAGCTGACGCAGTGCGGCAACACCCGCGGAAAAGTACTGGCAGTAGTGGGTGAAGGAGGGGGGTGGGGGGGAAGGGGAATGTGCGGCAGAGAAGGTGGCGCGCCGGCGGAACGCAGGACAGCTTTCGTGCCTCAAGTACCCTCCGCTACACATCTTAAAGTGCCCGGAAGTGGTTGGATCACACTCCAGCTCAACAATGATTTTGTACTGCTAGATTTAGAATATCGTATCAGAACGAAAGTTTATCGACGAAGCATGTTTGTCGTAAATGATAGTGAAATTTAAATATAGCTGTGTCATTGCTTAAGAGACATAATTTTGTTTCAGTTGTCCGCAGCTCGTGGTCGTGCGGTAGCGTTCTCGCTTCCCGCGCCCAGGTTCCCGGGTTCGATTCCTGGCGGGGTCAGGGATTTTCTCTGCCTCGTGATGACTGGGTGTTGTGTGATGTCCTTAGGTTAGTTAGGTTTAAGTAGTTCCAAGTTCTAGGGGACTGATGACCATAGATGTTAAGTCCCATAGTGCTCAGAGCAATTTTTTTTTTTTTTTTTTTTTTTGTTTCAGTTAAATCTTGCGGTCGCTTTGTTAGCTTGCTAACTGTTCACTTTGCTTTAAAGTGACAACACATTTTTTTTAAGTAATTAATTATAGTTTTTAAGTAACAACAATAATTACGTAACCCAAAACCTGAAAGACGGTAGCCATTGTGGTGCACAGTACTTTGGCAATTTCTACTGATCTTGCCCACAACTACAGGTCAGTTAGGTAGAAGGTAATTGAGTGATAGTGAACTCACTCCTGAAACATTATAGTTAAGTTGCTCCTTCAGAGGTGCAGACCCGTATCTTCATTAAAAAAAAAAAATCCTTACAGGGACGAGGTAATAGCAGATTTCTTCATGTCTTTATAACTACATAATGGTGTGTTGAGGATAAAACGAAGTTGTAAGCAATAGATCTCATGTAGACAGTGAATTTAAGTGTAATTTATACTCTGAAGAACGGAAGAAACTGGTACCACTGGCAGATACAGAAAAACCTCAAGGAGGGGTGCTAAAGGTATCTTGAGCAATCTTTACTTTTACCGTAATAAAAAGTAATAAAGTGCCTTGATACTTCTCAATGAACTGATCACTTTCACTCTCGACTAATCTTCACTCTTGCACTTGCTACAACTGGGACTTTTTCCTTAATATTTCTGCTTCTGAATGTAAACTAGCTTCCTATTCGGCGAATAGTTCGTATTTATAACGCTACGTATCGAACGTTCTCTGTACAAGAAAACAGAATATTCGCGACTTTCCTCCAGCAAATGCCAGACGGAATAACGTATCAAGATCACTAGAATGGCCGCGACATTTCTCGTAGGTATCTGTTAAACAGCAACGTATAAAATATGATGACGCGGACGCGCATACTACATAGGAAAGTACGACTAGTCGGTAACGATTCAGTCGAGACGACTGACGAAAGAAACAAACGAATAGCGTGCGGGCGGACTGGCGGGGGCGGCGCGGGTGGCAATGCGGGCGGCCCCGCAAGTGGCGGGAGGGGGAGGGGGGCGGGAGGCGCCACCGAGCGGTACACCTGCGTGGTGTCGCCTAAGGTCACCGTGAGCACGCGGAAGCGCCGCTACAAGGCGTGGCATGGACTCGACTAATGTCCGAAGTAGTGCTGGGGGAACTGACACCATCAATCCTACGGGGCTGTCCATAAATCCGTAAGAGTATGAGGGGGTGGATATATCTTCTGAAAACCACGTTGCAAGGCATACCAGATATGCTCAATAATGTTTAAACTCAAAAGTGTGTTCCTGGAGCCACTTTATAGCAATTCTGGACGTGTGGGGTGTCGCATTGTCCTGCTGGAATTGCCCAAGTCTGTCGGAATGCACAGTGGACAGGAATGGATGCAGGTGATGGACAGGATGCTTACGTACGTGTCACCTGTCACTCGTATCTGGACGTATCAGGGGTCCCACATCACTCCAGCTGCACACGCCCCTCACCATTACAGAGCCTCCACCAGCTTGGAAAGGTCCCCTGCTGACATGCACGGTCCATGGATTCATGGGATCGTCTCCACAACCGTACACGTCCACCCACTCTATACAATCTGAAACGAGGCTCCCCCGACCAGGCAACATGTTTCCAGTCATCAACAGTCCAGCGCTGATGTTGACGGGCCCGGGCGAGGAGTAAAGCTTTGTGTTGTGCAGTGACCAAGGGTACACCAGTGGGCCATATCGATGTTGTTTCGTTGAATGGTTCGCACGCTGACACGAGTTGATGGCCCAGCGTTGATATCAGCAGCAGTTTGCCGAAGGGTTGCACTTCTATCACGCTGAACAATTCTCTTCAGTCGTCGTTGGTCCCGTCTTGAAGGATCTTTCTCCAGTCGCAGCCATGTCGGAGGTTCGACTTTTACCGGCTTTGTGATATTCACGGTAGACTCGTGAAATGGTCGTACGGAAAAATCCCCACTTCATCGCCACCTCGGAGATGCTGTGTCCCATTGCTCATGCGCCGACTGTAACACCCACTCCCTTAAACCCTGATAACCTGCCATTGTAGCAGCAGTAACCGATGTTACTGGCACACACAATTTTGTATAGGCGTTCCTGACCGCAACGCTGTATTCTGCCTGTTAACATCTCTCTGTATTTGAATACGCATGCCTATACCAGTTTCCTTGGCGCCCGAGTGTAAATCTGACCCCTTTTCCTCGTCACGCTTTGGAAAGCATAATTTTCGATCGCCTCGACTATAATCTAAATTCTTACGTTCCACGTTGTCGATAGTACTTGAAAGTATTCGAAATACGTTCAGTGTAAGTGTCTGCTCAGTGCAGAACAGAGTAAATCAATGTTGACGCGCGCCGCGAGTGGCAGCTTTCTTGTGACGCGCATGCGCAGTCTGCACGCCGCGGCCAGCGGCCTGCTCTGTGGAGTCCAGCCGCACCCTGTGAGGTGTTCAGAACACCTCTGCTGGGGGAACCAGTCAGCGCACATCAACTCGGAAACTTGAGCAAGATGAGGTATGATGGTGGAAGTTGTATGCTTCGTGCTTTGATGTTTTTAGCACACGAGTTTCTATTAACTTTTCCCTGGCGACGTTTCAGCTCTCTTTCTTGACGCAAGACTGTAATAATCCTTGCTCCCTCAGCATTTTCCGAAATTTTGTTAGTAAACCAATCCTCTCCGTCCTTCATCCATTCACTCAGTTCGTATTGCTCCAGAGCGCTATTTAGTCATTTGACACTATGTCCATAATTCCGTTACGTCTATCATATGGAATCAAAATGATGACCATTCATTGTCTCAAGATACGAACACTTGCTTATCTGCTCCTTCCATCATACGTAATCTCCTAACATTCCTGAGGGACTTACTGGGTTCTTAACCGTCGCCCCCCTACGTCATCATGATCAATCCCTGTCTCCATACTTAACAGTGCCGATACGTCAGGTGCCTTGGTAGCTACAGCGTCTAAAACATTTCCATTCTGTGTCGCCCAAAACAGTTGTCGGAAAATGTGCAACAGGGTTCTCAAAAAAATGTTGAAATGTGCGTGAAATTTTATAGGACTTAACTGCTGAGGTCATCAGTCCCTAAGCTTACACACTACTTAACCTAAATTATCCTAAGGATAAACACACACACCCATGCCCGAGTGAGGACTCGAACCTCCACTGGGACCAGCCGGCAGCGTTCTCTCTCTTAGCTGACGCAAGTTGCCTTTCTATGACATGCTCACATCTTCCAGTTCATCATTTTGACGTTCGTGCGATGGTTAGAGGAGGAACTACTGACAATATTCGTCAGTGAACAAGTTTCGGAAAAAGACATTCGGTATTTCGGCCTTCCCTCTGTAATCCACTTTTCTATGCCGTGATGGTGAAATGCAATAACTCCAATTCCAAACGAAACAGGTGCTGATAGGTGTGAATATTACAAAACTAGTATCAGTTTAGTAAACCATGGTTGTAAAATCCTGATACATATTATTTACCGAAGCGTGGAAAAACTGGAAATAGTTGACCTCGGGAAAGATCAGGTTGTGTTGCAGACAATTGTGGGAACATGACAGCAGTGACCCTATTACTTCAGGAAAGGCAAACCTATTTTTACGGCGTTTTTGTACTTAAGAAGTGTTGACTGGAATACTCTTCGAAATTATGGAGGCAGCAGCTGTAAAATACGGAGCGAACAGTTGTTTACAGCTTGTGCAGAACACAGACAGCAGTTACAAAAGCTGAATAGCATGAAAGGGAAGCAGTGCTTGAGCAGGGAGTGAGACAAGGTTATAGCCTCTCCTCTATGTTATCGAGTCTTTGCATTGGGCAGTCAGTAAAGAAATGTGGAGAAGGAGTTAAAGTTCATGGAACAAAAATAAAATTTTTGCAGTTTGCCATGGACTTGGAAGAGGAGTTGAATGGGATGGACAGTACAACAAAAACGATGGAATGTACCAGAATTAAATTACGCGATGCTGAGGATATTAGGTAAGGAAATGAGACGCTGAAAGCAGTAGACGAGTCTTGCTTTTCACGCATAACTGACGGTGGACCGTGTAGAGAGGAAAAAAATGGAGATTGGTAACGGCAGAAATAGTATTTCTGAAAAGAAATGTTTAAAATTCGAATATAAATTTAAGTTGAGAGGCACCCACATGCCTTGCTCATACTGTGGCATCAAGCAGTCAGGCCTGCAAGATGAGTGGTCTGCCAAGCGAGTGGATTCATTTTCTATTTATCAAGTAACATGAGCTCTAGTACTCACAATTAAGTTACAAATGATTCTCCTGTTTGAATATTAACCAACGGAAACTGATAACGTACATCTGACTATTAATAATTTATACAACTCTGACTGTTCACTACGCACTGGCAATACCACATTTTCTTTCTTATTTAACGGCTTTGATCAACACGTGGCCATCGCACTGAGTATGAATGGCGCACACCTTATGAATCCTGGGTATCATGACAACATACTATTCGAAGGAAAAGGCCACCAATCTTTTTCTTTTCACTATCTTATTAATTCCGATAAATTCTATAATCTAAACACACAAATTCTATCACCTACAACAATAACACATGAGAAATTCCGCCCAGTCGGCATGGCTTTACATTGGTGATTCTCTGTCTTATGGTCTCGTAATTATTTAACGCTACAGTGCACTTTCTGGATAGGATGGTGGGTCTTTTGCTACATCTCACAACCATCTTCACGAAACTTTCCTCCAGACCGAGCGGTACAAAAGGAGCATGCATAACCCACTACCTCTGAAACTACCTTGCTACTCTCCCATGCAAACCACACATACTTAAATTACATGACATACACCACACTGCAACATGGAATACAACACAAGGAATAGTCACAACATTAAAATCACATCACATCACTTTCAGCTTTCCCACTTCAATTAGTATTTATCCCAGTTTCACACGACACTGCCCCACTTCGAATTTTTTCTTTCCTACTACGAACTCTGGACGATATATGCACGTCTTCCTGTGCAATGCAAGCAAAGTGGCGTTGCTGGATAGACGGCTGACTCACCTTGCTTCTCTCTGAGTATTATAGTTCGAATCAAGCGTCACACGGAAACATAACACGCAAAGTAATATTGAGAACACATTCATCACACACGAGAGTCCTCACTGATACCATGGACGAGTACTTCTCTTTATCCTTTGTCTCATACACAGATTGAGACTCACACAGTACTCACCACGTGGAAGTACTTGTCTCTAATTTCAAGTCCTGCACACGCCATTTCTTAAATATTTCCAACTTACAGTACACACGCTAGTAATTCAGCTTAACTTAAGCACTCGGAAGTATTTCAACTTGTTGCTACACCTGGTTTCATTGTGACCGTTGGTCACTTCCGAAGATTACTACGATCCCCTTAATATTACCTGCCTGACATTTAGTTCTCCCCACAAAAGTTCCTGAAATAGAGAAATTATTATTCCAAACTACTCTTAAGTATTTCACATGCATACCATGTCTCCACTCTTTTATCTTTACGGAGCACACCTAAGACAGGTCTTAACAACACAAGATCTAGCGCTAGAGTGCTTAAACATGGCCGTTCTTCAGGTCCTCTCGCACCTCTGCCGAAGTGGGGGAGCACCTTGCTACCCTATTGGTTAGCCACATTTCAGGCGCTCAAAGCTCCGGTATAGTTCATCTCTTTGGTTCCACCAAAGGTGGCCAAAGGATCGTCTCAAAGATGATCATATATTCACATTCACTATCTGCAGTTAGCAGACGACCATACATTCATTCATTTCACAGATCTCACCAAACTGGATGTAGGGATTTATTTTGTGGGAGTGCACATGTGATCAATTAAATAAACAAATTGTCATTCTTTCCCACACTGGTATCCGGCTTCGCTGTATTAATTGAAATTGAGTTGTTATTAGAAAATATATGTTGTACTGACAAGAATAACGAACAATGGTGTACCTATTTTCAATGTCGGGCGGTACTGTACCCTTTCAAAGTATGAGCATGTGTTTCCTTGAAGGTATTTGTAGTGTAGCGATGTATGGAAGTGAAACATGGATGATAAACAATTTAAACAAGAAGTGAATAGGCTTTGGATTGCAGTGCTACAGACGAATGCTCAAGATTTGGTGAGTAGATGTCGTAACTAATGAGGTACTGGATAGAAACGGCGAGGAAAGAAATTTGTGGCACAACGTGGCTAGATGAAGGCATCAGTTGACAGGACACAGTCTGAGACAAGGGCTCACCGATTTTGTATTGGAAATGCGGAAGGGAAAGGAGGGGGGGGGGGTGGGGGGGGGGGTGTGGATAGATGGCTTCGACACATTATTGACTTAAAATGGCAGCAGAAGTTAATAGTACCGGTGTTTCTGTGAAGTTGGTGGACGGAATTTGACTCCAAAATTCACAGACTGCTGCACACAGGACTCTCTGCACGCTGATTTGGTGCATAACCGAGACTTTAAGGATAGTATGAGTCTCCTACGAAGAAAAGATTTCTAAATTCAAACTTTTTTTGGTTGTATGTTTCAGATAAATAAATGAAATGCCTATTTTATTCGTAGCTCACCGGTACCTATAAATCATAGTGACTAGCAAACGTTCCTTTGCTGAAATAGCAGTACCGAAGTTTGTCTCGTTTTGATATGACGGGCGCTATTAACATCAACAAATACTCCAGATCATTTGAGGACATTCTGCAAAAGTTTTCAAAAGTATCCATGCTCTCGATACTAAGTTCTTGCAAAAGGTTATTACAGGCACGATTTTGCGATCTTCTCATTATCTACTCTCTAACCCCTATACTTCTCTTTTCCTTTTTCACGTTTTTCATTACAATTACAAGAGCTGCAGCATATCTCACCCGCCTTCTTGTCATTTTACACTTCGACTGACACTCGCAGTGATACTGAAAGCATATGTAAACAGTATCAGCAAGTTGTTGACGCAAGTTTCTTGCCAAAGAACTTGCGGAAAAATCTTGCTTAATTCTTGCGCTGCTGTGTAAACACGGATGCAAGCGGCTAGCAATAACTTGCAGCAGTAACTTCTGCAAGCGACTTGCTAGTGTAAACCCAGCTTTACATTCATATTTACAGGCGTATTCAGTGACGCTGTAAGATAGTTACCAGTTTGGTGGCTTGCTTCGGAAATTGTTGTGTAACATTACAGTACAATGATATTTGAGACTATTAATCCGTCACTTGTTGAATATTCTATTTTGTCAAAGTCAATTTTTAGTATCAAGACACGTCCCTTCGACCCCATACAACCGCTTGTGCGATGAAAGATCCGTACCTAAAGGCTGTAAAGTCTCACAGTTCACATCAGTACTCAAGAAATGAAACAGGAGTAATGCGATGAATTACAGACGCATGTCACTGGAGTCGATTTGCAGTAGTATTTTGGAACATATACCCTGTTCGAACATGAATTACTTCAACGAAAAGGATTTGTTGACACATACACTGAGCGTGGATTCGGAAAAGTTTTCTTCACTCGCACGAAGTAATGAGCGTTGTCGACAGAGGCTCTCAAATTGATTCCATGTTTGTGAATTTCGAGAAGGCTCTTGACAGCAGTCCTCGTAAGGGACTTGTAATCAAACGGCGTGCCCAGGGAGTGTCTTCGCAGTTCTGGGACTGGATCCGTGATTACTGCCAGAGAGGTCACTGTTCGTAGTAACTCAAGGAAAGTGATCGAGTTAAACAAGGCACGTCTGTCGTTCTCCGGTGTGTTGGAGGCTCTCCGCTGATCCTGATTAGCGTAAATAGTTCAGAACACAATCAGTGCAGCGATGTTAGATTGTGTGCAGATAATGGGGGGACGATGACCCGTTGGTGCGGATAGTGGGAACTGATAATGAAAAGAGTGACGTCATCCACACAACCGACTAAATTACTTAGAGTAAATCACACGAATCTAAAGACAGTAAATTCACATAAATAGCTGGGAATTTCAGTTAGGAGTAAGTTTAATAGTACCGAACACATGCAGAATGTTGTGGAGAAGGCGAACCAAGGACTGCATTTTATTGGCGGAACAGTTAGTGGAAGTAATAGGTCTAAACAGCTAGACCGAAGGAGACTGCCTACACTACGCTTGTCCGCCCTCTCCTGGAGTTTTACTGCGCTATAAGGGATGCTTACCGGATCTGATTAACTGAGGATATCGAAAAAACTGCATTAACCCAAACTTAGCGAGGGAGTCGCGCGTATGATACGCGAGTTGGGGTGGCAATCATTAAAAAGAATGCGTTTTTAGTTGCCGCGAGATGCTTTCACGAAATATGAGTCACCAACTTCGCCCTGCGAATGCGAAAACATTTTGCTAACCCCCACCTACATAGTGAGAGTATTCTTCGTGTTAGAAATCTGTCGACGGTAACTCTTCATTTCTCCCATTTTAAGTGTTCATTTTTCCAGCGTGTCACTGGGAAGTGGAACGGAAAAGAAACAGTCTGAATGTAATTAGGTGAACCCTCTGCCAGGCTCTTAAGAGTCAATGGCACCACTCATGTAGATGTAGGAAATGTGACCTGGCATAAATTATATGATTGTTTCATCTGACGACTTTGCTATATGTTACATGATGAAATACATGTAAGTTTTTGATACGAAATATCCTTACTGGTGCCACAGTACACACACACTGGTCACGCCAAAATAAGCGCATGCATGTATGTATGTTAGGCGTATCTTTGGTGGACATCATCGTTGGAACTACTCGATAAGCTTATACTAGAAATTTCACCCATGTTCAGTGTACGGCAGCAGAGAAACGTCTCCAGTAGGACGTCCACAACGACTGAAAATAATTGAGCAGCGGTTTTAGTTATAGTGGACAGTGTTGCGAATGTTCTGATTGCATAATATATACTTACAGCTGTGGAATTAGGAGACACAACAGTTTTTCAGCGGAGCTTGATAACTATCGTGTACCATTGTAAACAGCCATTGCAGAGGAGTCGAACGACATAACGCGACCAAACAGTAACAGGGTAACCGCTCGCAAACCTCTTTCCCTGCGGCAGCGGGACAACTCCCACACCCGCCTGCCCTGTACGTCGGCACACAAGAGAGCCGGGTGCGGCCCGCGTGTCTGCCGCTGTGGCTGCCACGTAGTCTTCAGGATGTCGACATGGAGCGCCGACACGGGCCATAAAAGGACTCCGGACGGACGGCACTGCAGACTCGTTGTTCTGATCTGCCCGTTGACCTTCATTGGGAACGGTAGTGGCCAGAGTTTTCTCATTCGCCTGGTGCCAGCGACCTGCGGTGAACGGCTGCTGCGACGGGAGCGAGTTCTGCCGCACAGCCCCTGTGGAACACTGCGGGTACCTCACGCGGTCCACATGCCTCTCCACCGGTGTGCGTTTTCAGATGAATCTGTATTCCGCAACCACTTCACGCCTGCCATTTCGGCGTTAGTGCGAAGACTGAAAGGGGGAGCCATCTTACGATCTTCCACTGTCAAATAACTCGGAAAATACTGTAAACTATTAATTCGTTTTCAGAGATCCATATTAAGCGAATTATCGCGTGTAGAAATACGATGGATGCGAGAAATTAACCGTAAACTGACCAAGATCGCATTTTTCACTAAACCAATACTCTGAAAGTGCCCTTGTGGTGACTCGAAACACACGCAAGCGGTGGCCAAGGTAGTTGCGTACCTCACGCAGCAGCATCATGCCAGTGGCCAGCACACGAACGCTGGCGCCTTGTCTGGGCTGTTCCCGTGTTCTCGGCAGTGGCGCCACGTAGACACTGTCCTCAGTGAACCCCCTAAGGAAAAAGTCACAAGGCGTTACGCCAGGCGACCCAGAGGTCCAAACGAACACAGCCAGCCGCGGTGGTCTAGCGGTTCTAGGCGCTCAGTCAGGAACCGCGCGACTGCTACGGTCGCAGGTTCGAATTCTGCCTCGGGTATGGATGTGTGTGATGTCCTTACGTTAGTTAGGTTTAAGTAGTTCTAAGTTCTAGGGGACTGATGACCTCAGATGTTAAGTCTCATAGTGCTCAGAGCCATTTGAGCCATCCAAACGAACACAGCCACATCATCTTCCACCCCTACGGCCAGTCCAGCGATGCGGAAGTTCGTCATTTAGGTAGCGACAGACATCGATGCTCTCATAAGGGGTGGCTTGTCTCGTTGGAACATGGAATTCCTGAATCCGGACTCAGTTGTGGAAACAACTACAACTGCAACATATAGAAGTAAGAGGTACTCGCCATAGTTCTTTTACAGAATAAAAACGGCGCATTCAGATTCGTCTGTGACGCTGCACAGGAAACATTAACCCTCGGCGGACGTCGTTCAAGAGAGGCAATTTCATGAGGACTTTCCGGTCGCAGGTTCGAATCCTGCCTCGGGCATGGGTGTGTGTGATGTCCTTAGGTTAGTTAGGTTTCAGTAGTTCTAAGTTCTAGGGGACTTATGACCTAAGATGTTTAGTCCCATAGTGCTCAGAGCCAACCATGAGGACTTTCAGTACGCCACACTCTCACATTGCGGAGATAAACTTTTCCAGATAAGTGTCAATTGCTTCGTTGCCGAGTGTCAGCATGGGGGCGAAATGCCCATCCCCAACTGTGGCGCAAATCTGAAGGCGCCGGCCATAACATTCAGCTTTTACTTGTTGTGCGAGATGCAGACGGTGTGGTTCCAAGTGTTGCCGCTGACGCACGGTCTTCCACACACTTTGCTGCGGTATTTAGAGTTGGCGGCTTGTGCCTGCTGTTGACTTTTTTGGATTGCGTACAAAAATCTCGTTCACCCCCCTCAACGGCTGCAGCTGCCACATTTGGTCAGATACCTCGCATCTCCCAACACGCGAAAAGTCTCCCCTTGCCTTGTCGGCATTTTGGCAAGGCGCTGAATTCTTAATGCCATCCAATCATATTTGTACACGTAATACTTCGGAAAATTTACAATTCGGGAAACGAGTCATTCATTTGTGGCAGGGGCGGGCAAACGTTGCACGCGGCTCATGAGCGCACAGCGCTGCACGTGTGCTGCTCGCGTGCAGCCGTCGACCGGGGCTGTGGCGACAGCCGGCAGGTTGCGGCAGTGTAGTGCCAGGCTAAGCTGCGGACGTTGAAGCGAAGCGACCACTATGTAGTGAACGTTGTATTTCAATAACCGGAAAATGCAGAGTGAATCAAGGAAACGGAGAATTGTAGAATTGCTATCTTTTAAAAAGGAATGGGAGAATCATTTGTTCTCTGTGGAAAAACGTGAAAATTGGAAATGTATAATATGTGACAGTATTCTCGCTGGTGAGCGGAAGTTTAATATTGAACGCCATTATAATAAATTTCAGTATGTTGCCGTTCTTAGTGCAATAAAAGAGGAATTTCTCAAGCGATTTGGGGATATATCACACTTATCCCAAGGTTTTGAATAGTTCTCGAGAGAATCTGGTTTCTGTAGATGATATTCATCTCAGTTTGCAAATGGAATTAATAGATCTACAGTGTAATTCTCGTCTGAGAGACAAGTTCCTTTTGGCAAGACGTGTAATAGATCTTTATCGCGACTTTCCACAGCAAGAGTTTCCTCGTCTCCATCGTGAAGCCATGAAGATAGATGTTGGGCTCGACATACTTTTGTGAGAGATTTTTTTCTGTTATGAAAATTAATAAGTCTCGGTTAAGAGCAAACATCAGTAATGAAAATTTACGTAACTGTTTGCGTTTGTCTGTATGTAAAAATTTTGTTCCAGACATTAAACGTATTGTAAACTCCACCTGTGATAATTAAACAAAACGTATCGTAGGTAATAGGTACTCTTTCAAACCATGATTACTTTCAAACACTCCTACTAACCTTATTCCTCCATTTAATAAAACAGGCCAGGAAACAAAACGCATTACAGGGGAAGAAGCGGTGAGACGGTATGGTGGGGAGGGGTGAGAAGCGGGTGGCCAGCTTGCCCCTGTGTGCACGCAGAACACCTGTTAACTGCACGCGTGCATGTGCACCGCACACGTGCAGAATTCCTGCCCGCCCCTGATTTATGGTATCTCTGTATTCCGCCTTCTATCTATCGTCCTTTGTTCCTACGCCGGTAACGCCACTGAGCGAATCAACTGGTGATTTCGATCTGCTTGCTGGTACTATGTAGGGCCAAGAATTATTTTGATTTTTACTCAGATCTCTTGACAAAATTGTATTTACGAATTCTTTCAATGATCGAGATAATTTCAGAACACACAATCTGCCTTCAAGGATACCCGTGACAATGTTTACAATCAAAGTACTTCTGTGTCTCTATAATTAATCACTGCAGTGCCTGATATTTAATTCACAGAATGTACTACCACTTCGGTAGTTCCTGACCACACTGTGCTTACACTTAATGCACTACTTTAATATCAGTACATAGACAGTGTACGTTACTGTCGGGAATCTTCCCGTAGGCAATCAACGATTGCGTACGTACACTGTGAGTATATGCTTACGTTTATCGGACCCATATTACTCCTTTGTGGTACACAGTTTAATGATGTACGTACATGCAACCTGCGCAATTTCGCTTCTCACTGACGTGTCCATATACAAAGATCCAGGTAGCGTTAAGAGGTTGCGTGTAAGTCTTTGAATTCCAAAATTAGATCTAGAAGTACATTCTGTGCAGACTCGAGTATGAAAAACCACTGCACCAATGGCTTCATTCTTCTTGCAAAATAATGCTGAGGGATTTATGTACCAGTGTTTTGTAACACACAAATACCTAGCGTGTGGTGAGCTATGAGTGTTGGTATTCAATAACTTGTAATTGACGTCTTACCGACCATTAGTCCACTTACAGTATCATTGAAGTGTGGTTCCTTTCCTTGCGTAATATTCCGATTAAAAGCTTCGAAATGCCACAGTTGGTGATGTGACGCTCTTTTAAGGACAGTTGGTCCGTCATTATAGCGCTGGCTTGTACAGATAATGTAACTAATTTTCGTTACCACTCACGAATGATTCAGTCACTCGTTTGTTTACGGTTAGAAATGCTGAATAGTTAGTCAAATATCGTGATATCAAATATTGCTCTACTGACAGTTCAATAAAATATGCCCTCGACCTTGATGCCTTCTTCCTTTTGTCTTGTACATTTTTCCAACTCCAAGCCAACAAGTTAATTGCCAAGTCAGAGGTGCGATTTTAGTTTCCGTATTTATCAGTTTCAAACAGCTGTTTCTTTTTCTTTTCGTATTAAGACAATTAGTATTGCATATTTCTTTATACCTGTTGGCTGTACAGATTATTTGCTCTTTCTATTATTTACATAAAAAATATGCAAGCGATCATTTCCACCTAGATAGACGTAAAACATGCAAGTTGTATTTGTGGACGGTTACTCTCTAATGCGTCTAAAAGAGAATTACTATCGTCTTTGTAATCTGTTTCCTAGGTGTCTTTAAAAATGTTAATTTAAGTTTTTTCTATTGGACTCGAGATTAATGAGGGAAAAATTGTGTTTACTTGAAATGAAGATGAGGGAGGTGATTTTTAATTTTTTTGTTAATGAAATCTTCATTTGAGGTTTATTATCTTTGTAGCAGTTTATCGTCGGCCGAGAACGAGTGGCAGCAAAGCTAAATACTCGAACCAACAACGATAGTGAATAATAATGAAGAATGCAAAAATAATTCCCAGACCCGTCCTGTGTGGCCGCGGTCCAGCAGATACCGCCACGTTCTGACACACCACGGCGGGGCGCGGATTTCTGAGCAGGAAAGCAACTGCTGGGAGGGAACCCACGACCCCTTACGTCGGTCCAGTAGTCAGGACTCTGTAGAGGACACGGCAGTCAAATACTGTCTCAACACGAGCAGAGGTCACTGGGAAGGTCTTGAAAAAAGTGTAGTAATTGGTGTGGTAGGGTGCGTTCTCACAGTATGAGATGCAATACCCACTCTTTACATGACGAATAGTTCACTGTTTCCAGTTGATGCAAAAGTTTATAAACGTGGCTTTTCTTGAACTAAATTTTTCAGACAGGAGTATACAAAACTACTACGGCTTTAACACTTTCGTGTGGTGACCTACATTGTTGACCGTACTGCAGTTAAGACTGAAGTGGCAGAAATTAAACTTGGTGTTTGACGCTAGACTAAGACTCAGCTTGTGGAGATGGCGTTTTGGTATAACGATATTCTTGCGTTGTTGTTTTGTAAGAAATTGCGCAGGTATATTGAGTGTTTGGTGGATTTTTTTCTTTGGACCTAAGTGTCGATATAAAGGCAGTAAATGTGGCACCAAAGCGCCGATAGTGTAAAACCGGATACGGCAATTGCCTGAGCCAATGACGGCACACATAACGCCCTCTTATTACAAACTTTGATAAATAAGCTGTGCGAAAATGACGGTTACTGCACACACTGCTGCCACAAAATAACCGTTGCCGCCGCCGTTCTTGGCTCACCACAAGGGAGCAGACAGAGAAATTTAAGCTCTTGCATGGATACCAGAGCAGTACACAGTCAATTGAATGGCTAAAATGAACGGCCGGATCAAACGAATTAATTACGCTATGTGCTGCATTCTGTGCAAGACTGTAATCAAAATAACTGTGGGAAATGCAAGCGGCGACCATTTAGAGTTAAAAGGACTTGTAATGCCGGAAGTGCATGTAATGTGTTTAAGGATACACTCTGAATCTATGAATTGCTGTAGCCTTGACGATCGTATCCGATTTACACATACGGCGCGTTGTAGGTAATTTCTGTATTGACCAAAAAGGGGGGTGGACTGTTAGAGTTTGCATTAAATTGCAAAGTAGGGCCTCGAGGTATTAAAGTAGGCGCTTACGATCTCAGTGAGTGAGCGAGGCTGAGCGGTTGTAGAGTCAAGCGGCGGACGGAATTGTTTATTCGGAATGCGGCGTTCTGCGGCAGGAAGCGTTGCGTGTGCTCGCTTCTCGGAAAAAAGAAATAAAAAGCTGGACGAGGCGCGAAGGCCACGGCCGGCGGCGGCAGTGGAGGGGGAAGGGGGGTCTCGTGACGTCAGAGCCGCCGCCCCGCCAGTTCTGGAACAGTCGCTGGAGAGGCGGCGCTCGGCTGCTGGACGGCGGCCCAGTTCTGACGGCGCAGCCGGGCTTCCAGCAGCTTTCCGTCCGTCTAGTCGTGCCGCTCTGCGACAACACCAGAGGAAGGTGAGGCGGGCAGCTGGGCAGCTGGGCTCCGCTGGATTACTCGGAAGCGGCGGGTGTTGTTCTGTACGCTTTTCTCTCGTCTGTCGCGTGACTCGCGACAGAGCAACGTCAAGAAACTCCTCCCGTGTCTTACCTTAAAAAATTAGTGTCGGTACGACTGGCGAATAGTGTGCTACATTAGCGTGTCGAGTGTTTACTATTTTATTACTCGTTATCGCCTCGTCACAGTCGTTTAATCGCTGATAACTTGAGCGAGAATAACGCGAAACGAACGGAAAACGGCCCCACAATCAGTTGGGCGGTGTTTCGATGTGCCCGTGTAGATTCCAACAGAATTCTCGTGCCACAGTTGTCGGACACGGAAACCACGCGTTCCTGATTATGTCACTGCAAAGAAACAACCAGTGTTCGTGGAACGCAAGTATGCGAAAATCATCGAAGTCAGCACTTGGGACAGAGTGAGTTTCAGTGCGACACGGCGCCCTACGCCTTTGCCTCTTGTCCAGCAGCCGTGGCTGCCTGGAACGCTGGACCTCCAGCCCCCCCCCCCCCCCCCCCCCCCCCGCAAGCCGAGGGCGATTGCAGGTTGCAATTTATTTTTCCGTATTTCGGTTACTTCGGCCGACTTTAAACATCTAAAATGTTGTAATGTACTGATTAAGAGGTATAATCTGACACGCAGTAAGAAAAGTATCACATAATGATCTCGTGGTGCAGCTCTTCTTCTTGTCTCCGTGATTGCTAAGAAAATGGGATGAGAAGCTCCGCCTTATGCAAGGCACCTTTTTTCTTTGTTTCACCCATACATGTTTCAGCACTTTTGTGCTTTAGTCAGTGGGTTCTATTTCTATTTTTAACTGTAAATTTGTTCTTAACATATTAATATTTGTGTCGTTTACAGCATTATGTAAAAGTTGCATTTATAACTTAATTGGCGAAAAGTGGGTGTAATCATGAGTAACATACGTTACATGATATTATTGTCCACTTATTTTGGCAGCTGTTCTGCTACACAATATACAACTTGTCACCTGCTAACAGCAAAACGTAATTTATTTTCTGTTTGTTATGCATTTACGAACGGAAATAAGACTGTATCGCCTTTTCTTTCCGTAACTTACAGTTTTGAAGTTGTGGTACGAAATGGTTCAAATGGCTCTGAGCACTATGGGACTCAACTGCTGAGGGCATTAGTCCCCTAGAACTTAGAACTAGTTAAACCTAACTAACCTAAGGACATCACAAACATCCATGCCCAAGGCAGGATAAGTTGTGGTACGTTTTCCTGTATTGTTGGCGAAGTAAATATGCTTACTTATGTGCCTGTGTTCGCGTGGCAATGCAGTTTTTCCGATTACTCAAAACATGGGCGGAGTTTTCGCTGCCATTACGTGTTGTTGCGGCTGTGTGGCGTTCGTTTGTTTCGTAGCGTGTTCTGCTGGGTGAGGCGCGCGAGCTTCAATTGCATTTGGCGTTAGTGGTGTGTGTGGTTTGCGTGTGTGTGATGAGTACTGGGGCAGAGAGAGAGAGATACAGAGAGAGAGAGAGATACAAAGAGAGAGAGAGATACAGAGAGAGAGAGATACAGACAGAGAGAGAGATACAGAGAGAGAGAGAGAGAGATACAGAGAGAGAGATACAGACAGAGAGAGAGAGATACAGACAGAGAGAGAGAGATACAGACAGAGAGAAAGAGATACAGACAGAGAGAGAGAGATAGATAGATAGATAGATAGATAGATAGATAGAGAGGATTTTGTGTGTGTGTGTGTGTGTGTGTGTTACTTGTATAGTTGTTCTATTGTAGCGAAGAGGGTTTTGTTGCACAGTGATGTGTATTCATTGAGTACTTTACTTCCTTGGGCTCTTGATTTTTGGATGTGGTAGTTTTCTTCTGTAGCTAATTTTTGGTATAGGCTGCTGCCAGTTTTTAGGATGTGAAGGTCAGTTGTTGGGTGGTGGTTGTGTGCTACCAGGTGGTCTGCAAATGTTGAGTGTGTGCTATTGCTTTTCAGTGCTCTGAGGTGTTCATTATATCTGGTTCTGAAGGTCCTGCATGTTTGGCCCACATACACATATTGACAGCAGTTGCAAGTAAGTTGGTAGATGCCGGACTGGCTGTATTTGTCAGTATTAGTGGTATTTCTTCAGAGTCTGCTCTGTATTGTGTAGTTGGTTCTGTATGCTACGTTGAGTCCTTGTTTCTTTAGTATATTACCCACCCTGTGTGTGACCTTGTTGTTGTAAGTTAGTATGTGCCATTTGTTGCTTACTGTCTGCTAATTTGTTGTGTGATGAGTTGTCTTTGTATGTGTGTGTTTTTGATGGTTATGTGCTGTTTGTTTTTGTATTTTCTGGTTTATTTTGTCTACTCTCTTTGCGTCATATCCATTCACCTGTGCAATTTGCTGTATCGTGTTTAGTTCTTGTGTGTAGTCACGCTTGTTCGTGGGTATTTCGTTCAGCCTGTGAAGTAAATATCTGAAGCTGGCTTCTTTGTGAGATATGGGGTGATTGGATTGGTTGTGAGTAATGGTGCTGGTGGGTGTGGGTTTTCTGTAGATTGTGAATTCATGTTTGTTGTTTCTCTTGTGTATAATGATATCTTAGAAATTAAGTTATTCATCTGTTTGTGTTTCTATGGTGAATTGTATTTGTGGGTGGATGGAGTTTGTTATCATGAAGTTCTTTTATGCGAGACAGTGGTTCATCTATTAAGCAAATTATGTCATCTATGTATCTGTACCAAAATATTATTTTGTACTGTTTTGGTATTACTATTTTGTCAAAGATTTGTTTTTCTATCTGATTGAGGAAAATGTCAGCTAGGAGGCCACTGATTGGGGATCCCATGGGTAGTCCATCTCGTTGAGAGTAAAATCTGTTGTTGAATGTGAAGTAGTTCTGTTCTGTGATGAGCCTGAGTATGGCTAATATTTCTTGTATGTTTGTTGTGGGTATGTTTCCTTGTAGTTGGAGGTTTCTTTCTATTATGTTGATGGTTTCTTCTGTTGGGATGTGTGTGTACATTGAAATTATATCAAATGAAACCAATGATGCTGTGTTTGGTATGTTTCCATTTCTTACTTTGTCTAAGACTTCTGTTGTCAGTGTATTTGTATATTGTCTGCAGCAGAGTGTGTTTGGCGAAGTGGTATTTTGTGGCTTTGGTGAAGTTTATTAAGACATATGGGTATTCCGGGTTTGTGAACTTAAGGCAATGATTTTAGGGTGGGGGCCTTGGGATTTTACTGTATCATTTATTTAATCTGTGTTTCTGTGAAAATTGTTTCTATGTTTCTCAGGGTTTTCTGTAACTTACTTTGGTATCGGTTTGTTGGCTCACTGGTTAATTCTATGATGTTGTTGCTTTGGATGAATTCTAATGTTTTGTGAATGTATTCCTGTTTGTATGACTACTATTGAATTACCTTTGTCAGATTTTGTGATGATGGCATTTTCTTGTGTTAATTTATTCTGTAGTTTTCTGTAGGTTTTTTCTTCAGGAGTCCTAGTGTTTTCTTTTATGGTGGTTTTGTTTTCTTTGATTGTTTCTTATTTCCTCAGCAATTAGTTCTCTTGTTAGGTTTGCATTGAATTCAGGTGTGTTTAGTCTTTCTTGTTGCTTCATGATGTTTTCAGTTTCTGTTATGATATTTTCTACTGTCCTGTGTGACACCACTGTGTTAATGTTATGTTTGGAACCCTTTTCAAGTAGGCTGCTTTCTTGTTCAGATAATTTTATGTCTGTTAGATTGATCACTCCTTTGTGAAAGGTGTGTTTGTTGTATCGGTAGTGGGAATGGTGGGTGTTTGTGTGATTTAACATTTTTGTGAGTTTCTTTTGTTGGATTGTCTGTTTCCTGCCTATTATGGTATCTGTGTATGCTCTAACCCTGTACATTTGTTAATCAAAAAATGATGGGTGTGTTATGTGATTAGCTAGTTCTATATGCAATCTGTATAATTCAATATTCAGTGTCTGTTTTTTGGAATACAAAGACCAGATTTCTGGCTTTATCCACATGATTTCTGCCTTACGTTTTGTCTGCTGTGCTGCTGGTGACATGTTGTTTACATTTATTGTTATATAGTTAGGTACAATTTTATAAGCCAAACATAGTTTATTGAACTTAATGTTGAGTATGGTTTTATGAAGTCTGATGGCTGTTCTGATATTTGTTGAAGAGCTGCGTTGGAAATACCTGGCTTGGTGTAGAAATAATCATCTTGCGGTGCAGTTCTTCTTGTTGTCTCCGTGATTGCTAAGAAAATGGGATGTATCACAGTTGGAAACTTGGCGTGTCTCGAGGTGACGTAACTCACAGTGCTGAAATACGTGGTCGTCATTCACCCAGTACTTCAGAATGTGGGCAGTTAGCGACCCGGAACCAACTTCAGACAACATTTCAAACACTTGAGATAAATTCCCCTAATGTCACCCCGCCCCACACACATAGACACACCCACATTAACATGTGCGCGCACTGGGAGATTGGTGTGTCGAACATTTAGTCGCGCGAGAGATTTTCTTTTGTTTAAAAAGGAGTGTCAACTAGCCACACTGTATTCACGCTGTGTTTCAGAATGAGAGCACTTGCCCACCCCGAACACATGTTAAGAATAATTTCAAACCGTTCCTAAACTCCTCTCATACATGCGTAACGTAAGATAACACGCGTCAACTCATCTATAAAGCAACCAGTCGTCGGGCGCTGTTTCGTGTGTCAGCATTGCGTGTCCTGCAATCGACTCGCGAATCAGAACCCGTGACGTCATGCCGACATGTTTGTGGTGCTGCGTTCATTTCAGTTTGTTGTTGTTGTGGTCTTCAGTCCTGAGACTAGTTTCATGCAGCTCTCCATGCTACTCTATCCTGTGCAAGCTTCTTCATTTCCCAGTACCTACTGCAACCTACATCCTTCTGAATCTGCTTAGTGTATTCATCTCTTGGTCTCCCTCTACGATTTTTACCCTCCACGCTGCCCTCCAATACTAAATTGGTGATCCCTCGATGTCTCAGAACATGTCCTACCAACCGATTCCTTCTTCTGGTCAAGTTCTGCCACAAACTCTTCCCCCCAAATCTATTCAATACCTCCTCATTAGTTATGTCATCTACCCATCTAATCTTCAGCATTCTTCTGTAGCACCACATTTCGAAAGCTTCTGTTGTTCTCTTCTTGTCCATACTATTTATGGTCCTTGTGTCAATTCCATACATGGCTACACTCCATACAAATACTTTCAGAAACGACTTCCTGGCATTTAAATCTATACTCGATGTTAACAAATTTCTTTTCTTCAGAAACGCTTTCCTCTCTACTACGACCATCGTCAGTTATTTTGCTCCCCAAATCGCAAAACTCCTTTACTACTTTAAGTGTCTCATTTCCTAATCTAATTCCCTCAGCATCACCCAACTTAATTCGACTACATTCCATTATTCTCGTTTTGCTTTTGTTGATGTTCATCTTATATCCTCCTCTCAACACACTGTCCATTCCGTTCAACTGCTCTTCAAAGTCCTTTGCTGTCTCTGACAGATTTACTATGTCATCGGCGAGCCTCAAAGATTTTGTTTATTCTCCATGGATTTTAATACCTACTCCGAATTTTCCTTTTGTTTCCTTTACTGCTTGCTCAATATACAGATTGAATAACATCGGGGAGAGGCTACAACCCTGTCTCACTCCCTTCCCAACCACTGATTCCCTTTCAGGCCCCTCGACTCTTATAACTGCCATCTGATTTCTGTATAAATTGTAAATAGCCTTCCTCTCCCTGTATTTTACCCCTGCCACATTTAGAATTTGAAAGAGAGTATACAAGCCAACATTGTCAAAGTCTTTCTGTAAGTCTACAAATGCGAGAAACGTAGGTTTGCCTTTTCTTAATCTAGCTTCTAAAATAAGTCGTAAGGTCAGTATTGCCTCACATGTTCCAACATTTCTACGGAATCCAAACTGATCTTCCCCGAGGTCTGCTTCTACCAGTTTTTCCATTCGTCTGTAAAGAATTCGCATTAGTATTTTGCAGCTGTGACTTATTAAACTGATAGTTCGGTAATTTTCACATCTGTCAACAGCTGCTTTCTTTGGAATTGGAATTATTATATTCTTCTTGAAGTCTGAGGGTATTTCGCCTGGCTCGAACATCTTGCTCACCAGATTGTAGAGTTTTGTCAGGACTGGCTCTCCCAAGGCCGTCAATAGTTCTAATGGAATGTTGTCTACTCCCGGGGCCTTGTTTCGGCTTAGGTCTTTCAGGGCTCTGTCAAACTCTTCACGCACTATTGTATCTCCCATTTCTTCATCTACATTCTCTTCTATTTACAGAATATTGTCCTTAAGTTCGTATAGACCCTCTAATACTCCTTCCACCTTTCTGCTTTCCCCTCTTTGCTTAGAACTGGGTTTCCATCTGAGCTCTTGATGTTCATACAAGTGGTTATCTTTTCTCCAGAGGTCTCTTTAACTGTCCTGTAGGCAGTATCTATCTTACCCCTCGTGAGATAAGCCTCTAAATCCTTACATTTGTCCTCTAGCCATCCCTGCTTAGCCATTTTGCACTTCCTGTCGATCTCATTTTTGAGACGTTTGTATTCCTTTTTGCCTGCTTTATTTACTGCATTTTATATTTTCTCCTTTCATAAATTAAATTCAATATTTCTTCTGTTACCCAAGGATTTCCACTAACCCTCGTCTTTTTACCTGCTTGGTCCTCTGCTGCTTTCACTACCTCATCCCTCAGAGCTACCCATTCTTCTTCTACTGTATATCTTTCCCCCATTCCTGTCAATTGTTCCCTTATGCTCTCCCTGAAACTCTGTACAACGTCTGGTTTAGTCAGTTTATCCAGGTCGCATCTCCTTAAATTCCCACCTTTTTGCAGTTTCTTCAGTTTTTAATCTACAGTTCATAACCAATAGCCTGCGGTCAGAGTCCACATCTGCTCCAGGAAATGTCTTACAATTTAAAACCTGGTTCCTAAATCTGTCTTACCATTATATAATCCATCTGATACCTTGTATTATCTCCAGGATTCTTCTATGTATACAACCTTCTTCATTTCAGTATTTTCACAATTTTATGGAACTAAGGCTGTGGTGAGTGAGAGACCTGCTGCGCTCCCCTGCACCTCGGTTAGACTGAGGCGAAGGCTGGATTAGCAGCAGGCGGATTCTCGAAGTGTTGTCGTGATGTTTTGCTTCGTGAAATCAAATATTGCATGCTTCTCTTTTCATCTGTGACGTCACGCTCCTGCTTTGAGATTAGCTGATGAAAGGGAAGCTATCAGATACAACACTTTTTTTTTTGTACTATGCAACGCTGCAGTGCTTTGTTTGGCTGTTCTTGTGTTAAAATTTGCGCGAGAAGTCCAAGGCGTGCTGACAAAGCAAAGCACAAGGGATCTCTCCGAAACGCCTCGACTTCTGTGTGGCTTTTTGTGCCAAAAATTTGCCGCAATCGTGCTTCGGCGTTAATAGCATTCTTTGTTACGAAAGAATGCGCGACTGTGACGCTGTCACTTACAAACTTCTTTACTTGAGGTTCAAATGACACGATTAAAGAGCAGTGTAAATTTTCACGTCCAGCCTACAACGACGGTAGAATTTTGTCATTTCCAGTGCAATAACGGCAAGACTAGGCGTATACTACTATGTTATTAGTTTTCCTGAAGGGACTGAATGGCGTCAGAATTAAAACATTTGCGCACATATTTGCTACATGTGTTCGAGAGAAATCTATAGCAAATTTCATTTTTTTTAGCCCTCTAAGGCTTATCCGTTGATGGTCAGTCACTGTTTTGGAAACATGGGCAGCCGCTGACATTACATATCTTGAGACTTACGCAAGACAAAAAGTAATGAAAATGACCCGTTTTGAAGAGTTCAGAAATGTCGTGTATAAGTTAAACTGCATATCGTCGTAATACGCAAGTGAGAGTAACAGAAGTATTAAATACGAAATTATAGCTTCGCAAACAGGTAGATAAACCCAGCGACTGCCCAGTCTGCTCCCCGCATCCATTAGTGGCAATATTCAGAACATGGTACCTCTACTTCAGCAGAAGCACCGTCGTCCGGGTTTTGTGCGTAAAACGTGCTTGGTGCTGCGTAGAGCTGGCCGCATCTTCGTCGTAAGTAGTTACAGAGTACACAGCAGGCAGGCGCCGCATTCTGCGTATTTTCTGTATCGATTTTTAAAGGACTGGAATGTGGAAGAGAGAGTCGGAAACACGTTCTCCACAGTTCTTAGACAACGGGATAGGGGATAATAGCAAACCACCTTCTCAGAATTTAGTACCTTGAGACTATAGGGATCAATAAAATCGTGCCTTACGCAGAAGGCATCTCTCCTGCAAAAACATACGGCAGTTTGTGACCTATGACACAAGATTCATACGGTATTCTTAACTTTTCTTCGGTTTGTTGCAAAATACTGTGTTTCGCACAACGCCACCATCTGGTATCCCGTCATTGGTTCCAAAGCCTCCATAGTGAACTCGTAATTTGCGTTTACTGTTGCAAGCAGCACCATGTTACAACAGTAGCCACTGTAGTTACCACTCTCCAGGAGCAGGGAGGATTAATGCGCACGTGTTCGCCGTCGATATGATCAAGACATTTCGGAACTCTTTTGCATTGTAAATCCATCCCTCTTGAGACCTTGGGAACTGTAACATAGGAAGGAAAAACACAGCTACATATAACGTCAACTTTTTTTAAATTTACAACCTACCTCCATGTGTTCATTTATCAAAGCATAGAAAATTGCGGCACAAGTATCTGGCATAATTTTCGAGAGACCCAGTTGTGAAATAGCAACACAGTGGTGCAGATGACGGTATGTAGGGCCAGTAGCTAAGTACCTTAATGTTGGCGCTGATTTCTCATGCGGTGCCGCAGCTCTCCCCATATGTGTCTCCTGTCTTTGTGGTAAAGGGCTCACGAAGGGAAAGAAAGTGCTGGTAAGTTTCTCCATCCATTCTTAGGTAATTGTAGAAATCACCACACTCTAAAATTGGCAACATTTGTAGGTGAGAGACTCTCCTCTCTTCTTTGCAGCCATTTCTTCGTCGAAAATTTTGGTGTCCTCCTCCTCTTCTTGCTCAAGAAGCCGTATAGTTTGAGAACCGGAAGTGCGCACAGCGACAGCCAAAGGACGTCCTCGTCCACCCTGCCCCGCTCCACACAGCAGGCTGACAGTCGGTGCGCGAGCAGCCGCGGTCGAGCGGTTCTGCCACCGAAAATCCGCGCGTTTTCTCCCGGGAGAAAGTGTCCTGTGGAACAGCGCTTCGTACGAACAATTTACCCGCGGCGGGAAATGCGCGCGCTCCCGCCTACGCCCTAACAGCTTCCCCCGCGGTAAAACGCCGTGTCGCATAGCGCCGACGCTGCCCGGGACGCTGAGCGCAGAGACGTGCTCTGGGGGGGAGGGAGGGAGGGAGGGAGAGAGGGAGTGGGAGCCGCTCCACGCCCTCAGGAGTGGAGGGACGGCAGTCGGGCTGGCAGAGGCCGAACCACGCAGTGGGGTGGCGAGTGCCAGTTTGTTCAGCTCTTCCAGGCGAATTGCGCTGCTGAACTCACGGATAGTAATATTCCCGTGTCACGACAGGGTGGCGAGCGAGAATATTACCGGATCGCTGCTGAATGGCTGTTTCTGAGACACTCGCCATTGGCCAATCTCTATTCTCAGAGTGCGTGTGTCCGTGACGTCCACAAATGCGCCAATACAGTAATGACAGTGGCACGTAAAGTGCCCTCCGCCACACACCGTTGGGTGGCTTGCGGAGTATAAATGTAGATGTAGAATACTTTGTCAGTTGTCAGTTTATTGTATGATTATATGATAGCAGAACAAACACTGGTAGCAGTTACTTCTGTAAAATATCTGGGAGTATGCGTGCGGAACGATTTGAAGTGGAATGATCATATAAAATTAATTGTTGGTAAGGCAGGTACCAGGTTGAGATTCATTGGGAGAGTCCTTAGAAAATGTAGTCCATCAACAAAGGAGGTGGCTTACAAAACACTCGTTCGACCTGTACTCGAGTATTGCGCATCAGTGTGGGATCCGTACCAGATCGGGTTGACGGAGGAGATAGAGAAGATCCAAAGAAGAGCGGTGCGTTTTGTCACAGGGTTATTTGGTAACCGTGATAGCGTTACGGAGATGTTTAACAAACTCGAGTGGCAGACTCTGCAAGAGAGGCGCTCTGCATCGCGGTGTAGCTTGCTCGCCAGGTTTCGAGAGAGTGCGTTTCTGGATGAGGTATGGAATATATTGTTTCCCCCTACTTATACCTCCCGAGGAGATCACGAATGTAAAATTAGAGAGATTAGAGCGCGCACGGAGGCTTTCAGACAGTCGTTCTTCCCGCGAACCATAAGAGACTGGAACAGGAAAGGGAGGTAATGACAGTGGCACGTAAAGTGCCCTCCGCCACACCGTTGGGTGGCTTGCGGAGTATAAATGTAGATGTAGATGTAGAATACTTTGTCAGTTGATTTTGATTCATATATTCTGTTAGGAAAACATTATATCGTCTCTTCTTGATTAGCGTTCATATATAAGCAACTTACTTTCTGGAGTTCAGGTCTAAGAGTGCCGTTGGCGGCGGCTCCTCCACACGTGGTACACCTTCGGTCGTACAGGGCGGCGCGAGGCGCACACAGACTGTTTCTGCAGCGTCGCGGCGTATCCCCAGTCCAGACCAAATGCTGCTGAAGCTGCCGACACAGGCTGCTTGTAACACTGCAACCGGTTGTACGTAGCGTGTGCAATCAGATACCAAATTTGGTATATTACGTACTGTGCCCCGAAAGAGCAAATAGTCCTGTCCCAGAAAAGCCACGTATAACACTTTTGTCAAATACAGCTACTGTTATACCATAACCTCAAAACTGGAGGCAGTTCGTATAATGAAATTATTTTTATTCAAGCAGTTATAGTATAAAGTAGCAGAGCAGTGTTACCCTCTGACAGGAATTTTGTTATGTTGACCGTGTTGTACCTAACGGAGGTGGTTTATCGGAAGTGAAACACAAAATTACGTAAATATTTAAACAGTAACAAACAATATCTTACCGATCTACACTGTTCAAAGAATAAAGAAAACGGTCACCAACCTAATTAGGCAAAAGAATGATTGACATTCTTGTTCGACAAAATAGGTGTGAGTAACTGTAACGGACCAACACAATATATACTTTGCCACACGCGAGTGCAATGAACTCTGGCACCTGAATATAGCATGTTCACGTTAGGGCTGGAGCTACCAAATCAGAACAAACTATTTGCATAAATATAACACATAACAAAACACACTATTACCTTGAAGACTTAGTCCTCTCAATATCGTTACTATTAATATTCACTGTAGAATCGTAAATTGGACACAGATTTAATATTACTTTTCAAACAAATTCCTATCTGACATGAAATATGGATATGGTCCACAGAAAATTTAGGTACTGTGCGTAGATTAAGTCTTTCGCTACTAAGCACCTTTCTACTTAAAATGAAAATTAAATGGAATTAACCAACAGATTACTCCTCACTGTCTTTTGAATAAAGAAATTATTGTTTTCATAGATAGTGGTCTTTCTATGAATCGTTATCTAGCATGAGCACAATAGACAAACTGTTGCCCCTGTTACACCATTAATCGTCACTTTTAATACACAAGAGGAACCCAATATTGTACAGAATTTCACTTGAATTGCAAGAATAGTAGAAACTACTTTGAGTGCATACTAAACACAATTTCAATACGCTAAAGAAACAAGGCCTTAACAAGTACGAACATGTAACCTTCAATAGTATTAGTTCTCAACTCTTACTGCAGTAGAACACAACTTGATGTGGTTATAAGACAACAGCTCGCCTTTGGTTGATTTTCAACAGACTGCACTGTCATCATTTACTAAGCAAACTTCATAAGCCTCAGTTTTGAGGACTTTCACTTTAGAAGTTGGCAATAAAATTTTGATAAGCAGTTTCAATAGAGAAATTACTTTCAGCAAGCATTATTTACTATATTACTCAGTTCTGCTCAAACACTGAGCTTTAATGTTCTTTCAATAAAGACACTCGGTAATCACTTTAGCATGGGAAGGACCCTAAGTGGTTGTGTGACTAAGGATAAAAAAATCAAGGTAGGTATAAGAGTTCGAGTATAAGTTACCTTGTATTTGTCCGCACTAAAACATCCAATGAGCTGATCCTTCACCATACACTTCTACTATTCCTTGGTTCCTTTTCAGTGGCTGCGCAATGTGGTGGCGATTGCATGTAGGTAGGTGGATTTGCAGGTCGAACTGCTGGACCCTGTCATTTCTTGGTGGAGACGATAGATATCAATTCAAGAATAGTTCCAGCTCTTTATCCACCCATCCGAGGCATTGGAAAGCGCCACGGAAAGCCTCTCTCGGTACCAGCACAATACACAACTTTTACGTGAGCAGTTGACAGTTTGGTAGCTCGGCCCCGACTGACTCTTGGTTCCACCTTTCTGTCCATGCCCACCACGTTTAGCGCGTGCTACAAAGTTCCGTTCCCGAGGGGAACCACAACACCTTTTGCATATGAAATAACTTAAGAACCCTAAGTGAAGGTCAGCAGTTTACATAACAGCAAACAAACATTAAAAAAAAAGAACAGAACATTAGCATATATTGACATTTCTACAAAAAATTATTTAAACAAAATTACAATTATATACATTAAGTTTTGTCTCCCCCCAAATGAGACAAAGAATTTAAATGATAGATACACTACATTGCATAGAATCAAACCATGACATCAGAGTTTTTACAAAGAAAGGACTACACAGTTTTGTCATCGATTCAATCAAACATCATTTACAGAAACTCGACGATGTGACATTAAATAAAACAAAAGGCAAAATGAATCAGTAGAGCATTAGAGCTATGGTGTTACATGCTGCATATCGGCGGGCACATTTGTCTGTACGACATGAAGCCCGCCTTGTTCTCTCTAGTGTGTTAACTTTATTCACAAAAACGTGATACCTCTTTTCGGTAGTTATATGCAGACATCAGTTTAAATACGTACAAGCAGAGACGAATTTCAAAATTATCGACATGTGCTGTGTTTTACCTATAAGGAAGACGCCGTTTTCACATCGTTTAAGTGCCATCAGAAGACATCAATGTGTACGACACTCTCCTGCTAACGTCATTCACGAGTGCAGTTTGCTACTGAGCTCGGAATGGAAATGAAATCTGCGTCCTTCTGTGCAAGAAATGAGAGTTGAAACTACCGCTCGCGAAGCAGACAGCGTAATTTCGAAGTAGAGACAAATCGTTATCAAAGTATAAGTGGGCCACGTCACAGATGTATGCGCTTGTTCGCGCCCTGACAAGACTGCTGTGGGAAATCTTAACCCAATAGTCTCCGTCTCCGTCAATGCACGATAGTTCCAACTGCATATTCCAGTGTATTCAACTAGATCCTTAATGGAGCTAAAGTAACGCCTAGATATTCTGAAACAAATAGAACTCGATGGTTACAATGGCTGTGTCAATACCATCTCTGTATCTCATTACACTGCCCTTGGGAGGTGCATACACTCTCTCTCGTCTCACGATTACAGCTGCGTAAATAAAGCGAAATGGATTCGCATTTCACGAATCTGGATTTACGTGAGCCGTTTGTGGCACATGGAAGTTTGTGCGGGATTCGGGTTCGAGTCCCGCTCCGGCAAAACGTTTCATGTTTCGCAAATAGCGGACGTCAATTCGGATTCGCGAAATGGGAATAAATTTCACAATAAATGTAAAACTCTTTCCAAGCTAGATGAACCACAGATCGGTGGTAACGTTTCTACTGGGGTTATGTTTCTCACACGCAAACAGATTGTCTATCGGAAAAACATCACAAATTGCAATTTTGTAAGTTTTTTTAGTGTGTCAGATGTGACGCTTGCATATCTTCCGTATAAAGGAGGTAACAGAATGAACCGTGAACGCTTCGGGGTTGCGTATACTGTTGTAAAACTTGCTGACATTTTAATTTTGTGACGCACGACAGATGAAGCTTGCGCATCTGGACATGTTTAAAGTTGTGTCGTAAGGCGTGGGCGGCTAGCTCAGCTGGCAAGAGTGAAGCTTCCGCGCTGGAAGCCTCTTTCGGGGCACAAACGACACAACAGCCAGAATACTCGGGTGCGGCTGGCGTCCTGTTGTTGACAGACAGGCGCGGAAGTAAACACTGTGTCTGCAAGCCTGGACACTGGGGAGACACACAACACAGCCGCCGGGAGAGAGCGGTCTGCCGCCAGGGAGCGGCCGTCCGCCGGTGGAGACATCTGCGTCCGCTGCGGCCAGCCCGGGCTGCACAGAGGCCGGGACTTCCCCGAGCAGCTGACGCAGTGCGGCCACACCCGCGGAAAAGTACTGGCAGTAGCGGGTGAAGGAAGGAGGGGGGGGGGGGGGGGGGGAAGGGCATGTGCGGCAGAGAAGGCGGCGCGCCGGCAGAGCGCAGAAAGGCCCTGGTGCTGAAAGTACCCTCCACCACACACCGTAAAGCGGCTGGAAGTAGGTTACTTTCTCCTTTTGGATCACACCCCAGCTGTGCCGTGGGATTAAGAGTTTTCTCAGGTACTTGGCAAAGTGAGTTATGAAGGCTTCGTGAAGCATGTATAGCTTCAGTAACCATCGTCCCTACGTTGAAAGAGAGATCATCAATTCCTGTCCTTATAGTTACAGTATCTATAAAGTCAGGTCACTTTGTAGTTTAATCGTCTAAAACATTCCCAATGTGTGTGGGTTCCCGAAATAGCGGCTCAAGACAGTTCTCAGAAAAAGCGCAGTAGCACTTTCTCTTGCGATTCCACTTGGTTTTCTATCACATGGTCGCATGTTTCGATATCTGCTATTTTGACGTTTGTGCGATTATTAAAGGCGGAACTACGGACCAATATTCGTCAGTGAAACAGTTTTCGGAAAGGACGTTTAGTATTTGGGGCTTTTCTCTGTAATCCAAGTTTTTGAGGTTTTCTGAGGAATTGGAAGAGAAGTTAAACTTAATGGACAGTGTCGTGGAAGCAAGATAAAAGATCAACAAGGCGATTCTGACGAAATTACATTAGGAAAAGAGACGCTAAAAGTAGTAGGTGACCTTTGCTAGTTATGCTTAACTGATGGTAGACAAAGTAGAGAAGATATAAAATGCACACTGGTAAGGGCGAGAAAAGCGTTTCCGAAGAAGAGAAATGTTTACAATTCGAATATAAATTTAAATATTAAGAAGTCTTTCCTGACAGTATTAGTGTGTAGCCTTTTCTGGAAGTGAAATGACGACGATAAAAAGTTCAGACAGGAAAGGAACAAAGGTTTTAGATTGCAGTGCTACAGAAGAATGCACAAGAATTGATGTGTAGATCACGTAAGTAATGAGATACTGAATAGAATTGCCGCGCAAAGAAATTTGTGACACAACCTGACTAGAAGAAGGCATCAGTTGACAGGACACATTCTCAGACAGCAAGGGATCCCCAATTTAGTAGTGGAGGGAAGTGTAAAAACGGGGGTTGGGGTGGACAGATGTTTTCGACCTATTTATTCACTTAAAGTGGGACTAAAACTTCCTGGTACCAGTACATCCTGTGAAGTTGGTAGACAGGATTTGACTTCTAAATTCGTTGAATGCTGCACATAAGGCTCTCCTTACTCTAATTTAGTTCTGCTGTGGGGTTTTGGCCGCGCGTAGTTTTGCAGTGGAGCTGTGTTTGCCTCCTAACGCTGGTGCGGAACCACGGCGGGTGTCGGCCCTCCTCCCTCACCACTCTGGCCGGCGCACTCGTGCCGGAAGCGTGTCGCACAGTACTGCTGAACTCTGCCCACTGGAGCTCAAGACAGCCACTGGTGGTATTTTCATGCTGAGCCCCCACATAACCTGCCGGACTCTGTATGCGTATTTACAGCCGTACTGAGTGATGCTGAAAGATACAGTTACCAGTTTGATCTCTTGCTTCAGACGTTGTTATGGAACACAACAGTGCAGTGATACTTTAGAGGTGATTAATCTTCTACTTGTTGAATATTCTACTTTGGTAAAGTAAATAGTCAGCATCAAGGCTGGTCTGATGGACCCCGTACAACCACTCATACGAAGAAACATTCGTAGCTAAAAACAGTAAAGTCACACGGGTCACACCAGTACTCAAGAAAGGAAATGGGAGTAATGCGATGAAAGACAGCCTCACATCACTGGAATCAATCTGCAGAATAATTTCGAAAATGAGTTACCTCAAAGAAAGCGATTTGTTCAGAATAAATTTCTTGTAAAGCACAACTAGCTCTTTTTTTTCACACCAAATAACGAGCGTTGTCGACAGAGGATCTCAAATCTATTCCATATTTATGAATTTCGAGAAGGCTCATGACAGCGGTCCTCACATGCAACTTGTAATCGAACTGCGTGTCGCCGGCCGCTGTGGCCGATAGGTTCTAGGCACTTCAGTCCGGAACCGCGTTGCTGCTACGGTCGCAGGTTCGAATCCTGCATCGGGCACGGATGTTCAAATGGCTCTGAGCACTATGGGACTTAACAGCTGTGGTCATCAGTCCCCTAGGACTTAGCACTACTTAAACCTAACTAACCTAAGGACATCACACACATCCATGCCCGAGGCAGGATTCGAACCTGCGACCGTAGCAGTCACACGGTTCCGGACTGCGCGCCTAGAACCGCGAGACCACCGCGGCCGGCTGGGCACGGATGTGTGTGATGGCCTTAGGTTAGTTAGGTTTAAGTAGTTCTAAGTCTAGGGCACTGATGACCTCCGATGTTAAGTCCCATAGTGCTTAGAGGCATTTGAACCATTTGAAACGGCGTGTCCAGGGAGCGCCTTCCCAGTTGTGCGACTGGATTCGTCATTTCCTCGCAGAAAGGTCGCAGTTCGTAGTCATTCGAGGAAAGTCATCGAGTAAAACAGAAGGTGCATCTATGGTGCTCCGAGGAAGTGTTGAAGGTCCTCTGCCGTTCCTGACGTACGTAATTGCTTTACTAGATAATCTCAGCAGCCATTTTAGACTGTATAAAATGACATTTACCGTCTGCTAAGGTCAGCAGAACATCTAAAGCAAATGCAAAATGATTTGGAGACGGTAACTTGTTTGTACGGATACTGGCAACTGATCCTACATAATGACGTGTTAACCTATATGCAAAACCGACTGAAATTACCATTACGTACAACTGAAATTGGAAAGAACACATAGAAAATGTTGTTGTGAAGGCGAACCAAAGAGCGCATTTTATTGGCAGAACACTTAGTAGATACAATAGAGCTACTGGAGAGACGGCCGACACCACGCTACTAAATTGGTGATCCCTTGACGTCTCCTCGTTCGGAATGTTTGCTGTGGAGAAGGGGTGCTTACCAGATGCGATTGACTGAGAACATCGGAAAAGTCCAAAGGAGGACAGTTTGTTTTGTTTTATTACTAAGTAGGGGAGAAAGTGCCACGGATATGACACGCGAGTTGCGATGACAATAAGTGAAAGGCCATTTCGTCGGGGCGAGATCTTTTCACGGTAATTTCAGTCATCAGTTTTGTCCTGCCAATACCAGAATATTTCGCTGCATAGAGTGAAAAGACCATCGTAATAAAACAAGAGAAATAAAGTTGTCGTGGAACGTGTTGAAGTGTGCATTTTTCTCGCGCGCTCTTGGGGAAGTAGAACGGGAAAGAATTAGTCGCAGGGTAATTCGATGAACCTTCTGCCAGGCTCTTAAGAGTGAATCGCGCCGTAATCATGTACACGGTGAAAATGTTGTGTGGCATAAATTATATGAATGATTCATCTGGAAAACTTCGTTGCATATTGCATGGTGAAATGTAAGTAAGTTCTTGATGCGAAATTGGACGAGAAGCGTATCTATATTTTAGGGGTATCTTCGATGTACATCACCTGCGGAAGTACGCAGTCTTACCTGTCGTCTCAGAATTAATTGGGGTGAAAGTCTGTCTACTTGATATGAGAATAAGGAGCTGATTTTTTATCTTTTTATTAATCAAATTTTTATTTGATGTTTATTATCTTTGTAGCAGTTTATCGTCGGCCGAGAACGAGTGGCAGCAAAGCTAAATACTCGAACCAACAACGATAGTGAATAATAATGAAGAATGCAAAAATAATTCCCAGACCCGTCCTGTGTGGCCGCGGTCCAGCAGATACCGCCACGTTCTGACACACCACGGCGGGGCGCGGATTTCTGAGCAGGAAAGCAACTGCTGGGAGGGAACCCACGACCCCTTACGTCGGTCCAGTAGTCAGGACTCTGTAGAGGACACGGCAGTCAAATACTGTCTCAACACGAGCAGAGGTCACTGGGAAGGTCTTTAAAAAAGTGTAGTAATTGGTGTGGTAGGCTCTGTTCTCACAGTATGAGATGCAATACCTAGTCTTTACATGACGAATAGTACAGTGTTTCCAGTTGATGCAAAAGTTTATAAACTTGGCTTTTCTGGAACGAAATTTTTCAGACAGGAGTATACAAAACTACTATAACGTCAAATGTTTTGTGCGGTGATCCACAGTGTTGGCCTTACACTGAAGCGGCGGAAATTAAACTTGGTATTTGACCCTAAAGTAACTGCAGCTTACGGGGATGACGTTATGGTATTCGGTTATTTTGCGCCGTTGTATTGTAAGAAATTGCGCAGGTATATCGAGTGTTCGGTGGACTTTTTTGCTTTGGACGTAAGTTTCAATACAAAGTGAGCAAATGTGGCACCAAAGCGCTGATAGTATGAAACCGGATACGACGACTGCTCAGTGTGTTCTGCCTCAGCCAATCACAGCACAGATGACACCCTCTTATTACGAACTGTTAAAAATTACTACCGCTTACTGCAAAAACTGCTGCTGCAAAATAAACATTTAGACCGTCGTACTTTGCGCAGTACATAGGAGCAGACAGAAAATTTTAAGCTCTTGCATGGACACCAGGGCAGCAGGCAGTCAACTGAAACGCTATAAGATGAATGGCCAGATCATGCGAATTAATTACGTTATGTACTTGTGACCTATGAGCTTCTCGGTTAAGACTGAAATCAAAATAACTACTGAAAATACAGGCGATGACGTACGGAGAAGCGAGCGACGGAGTTGTTTATTCGTTAGGCAGCGTTCTGTCGCAGTAAGCGTTGCGTGTGCTCGCTTCTCGGAAAGGGGAATGAAACACTGCACGAAGCGCCAAGGTGGTGGCTTGCGGCTTTCGTGGCTGGCGGCGGAGGGGGGGGGTCACGTGACCTGAGAGCCGCTGCCCCGCCCCGCCCCGCCCCGCCGCTTGTGGGACAGCGAGGCGGCGCTCAGTCGCTTTCCCACGGCAGGGCGGGCGAGTGTGCGTGTGGGCGCAGCAGCAGGCGGGGACGACGCGCAATCGCCCCGTGCTGTCTGAAGAGTGCAACATTTGTTCGCAAAAAATGTTGCAACTATTGCCGGTACTAATAGTTGAATTCAGTATAAATAGCGGCAAAGTACAGACAGCTGTTATAATTGACAGTATGTACTCAGTTTAATCTCAAAACAAAAAAATTTTTTCGTTGTAGTGATCTGAAAAGGCGGCAACATGCATTTCACAACTCATTTAGGTACAATAAACTCAGCTTGCTACTAAGTGACAGAATAGAAATGAAAGAAAATTACTTGTTCCCTCAGACACGGCCTCTCGCGAAACAAATTTTATTGCACGCAACTTCCTGGCAGATTAAAACTGTGTGCCGGTCCGAGAGTCCAGAACTCGGGTCATTTGCCTTTCGCGGGCAAGTGCTCTGCTGCGGAAGTAGAGCTATGAGGAGGTGTTTTGAGTTGTGCTTCGGTAGCTCAGGTAAGCCGGCACGGTAGCTCAGCGTGTTCGGCCAGAGGGCTGTTTGGCCTCTGCAATAAAAAAACTGAGTCCAAGGATCAACAAACGAACCTGACCGAATGTCATGTGACGTAGTGACGTACACAACGATCAACAACGAACAAAATGCAAAAAAAAAAAGTGGTAGAGCACTTGCTCGCGAAAGGCAAAGGTCGGGAGTTCGAGCCTCGGTCGGGCACCCAGTTTTAATCTTCCAAGAAGTTCAATATCAGTGCACACTCCGCTGCAGAGCGAAAATTTCACTCTGGAAATTTTATTCCATGTTTAGAAGTGAAACTGTGACTGAAAGTACTCTGGTGAAGTAAGTAGGATACTTCGGACTCCGTCTTGACTAAATAAAATTCGTTTATATCGACAAGCCTACATCAAACTAGAAGTGGCCCACGTCGTCTGTACAAGCCTCTTACAAATATCACATAGGTGAACCTATGGCGTTAACTAAGCCGCCTCAAACGACTTCTGCAGGCAACAAAAATTTTATTCTCAGTATTTCACGCTGTTATCGGGCGAATTTAAAAGTTATGTCGTAAGCTGCTCGCTAAGAGGTATAAATTTGTGTTTAAAGCCCTCTTACAGCGAGACAAGTATTACGCTGAACTAGACAGATACGGAGATTGCCATCGCATCTCGTGGAGCCCAAATAACCCACGATACGTTCCTCCATCGTCTGGGAATGACAGCACTTGGCAACTTGCAACAAAGTTTGAACATTATCTCAAACCTTCTCAAAAGTTTCTCTCGCTTCCATGCATAACGTCAAATATTCGAGACAGTGGCGCATTTGTAAAGTAATCGATTACACGTGTAGTACAAGTGCGAGTTGTAGTCTTGACAGAATCGGGCGTGGGGTGGGGTGTATACTGGTTGTGACTTGTGAGACCTCTGCACTGTACCTCATGCCGCTGTAGGAGTTTCAGCAAACTTGCAAGTCCAACACCTAAGTCTGTATGTACGTGCCGGCAAGCCGCGTGGCAGTGTGTGGCAGAGGGTACTCTGGTACCACTGACTGCTCCCATCCGCCTTGGCTGTGCCGCTCGCGAGTGGTACGTGGCTGGCGGCATCGTCGGTAAGCCCGTGTGTAGGCTGCAGTTTCTCGAATTTTCTCGTCTCGCTTATTTCGCTGCAGGCCTGATAGCGTCGCCCGCATCTCGTGGTCGTGCGGTAGCGTTCTCGCTTCCCACGCCCGGGTTCCCGGGTTCGATTCCCGGCGGGGTCAGGGATTTTCTTGCCTCGTGATGGCTGGGTGTTGTGTGATGTCCTTAGGTTAGTTAGGTTTAAGTAGTTCTAAGTTCTAGGGGACTGATGACCATAGATGTTAAGTCCCATAGTGCTCAGAACCATTTTTTGAACCTGATAGCGTCGAGGAGACACGCTTGCACTGCGGCACTGCGGTTTGTCGGCAGGAAGCGGGCGTCCGCGCGGTGGGTGCAGATAAGTGCGTGTCGCCAGTTCAGGGTCGGCAGCGGCGGGAGGTGACGTCACGCGGCCACGCTGGTGATGGTCGGCGGGGGTGGGCGGGAAGCCAGCGAGGCGCAGAGTAGAATGACCTCGGTGCACGAAATACCCTCCACCACACACCGTAAAGTGCAGGTGGTAACTCATTCCTGCTACATTATGCATCGCAATATTATTTAGTACTTCATGTTTAGATTTGATTGCTACGGGTAAAGGGCGATGTAACGAATTAACAATTATGCAGATGAGAGTATACCGGTACATTCGTAACAGGAAACACTGGGACCACTTAAAATTTACGGTTTACGGGCGGAACAACAGTTTCCTTCAGATCGTATAAATAATGTAATTGTTGACATGCAGGCGTACTTTGACAACACAAATTGTACGGTTTTGTGGTGAGTGCGGTTCGTCGATTGGCGGTCAGCGTCCTCTTTGCTGCTCCACGCATCCGCAGTGCGTTCCTGCCGCCACTGAGTCCACGGCACTCCCACCAGAGTGCCGCTGGTGACAGCCCACCCGGTGCTGAGGAAGGGCCGTCTTAGGCCTAGGCGCAGACTGAGGCGCGACACGACGCTACAGCGCGACGCGCACGAATCACGCGTGGCGCGCGTGTCCAACGCAGGTCGAGACGCGTGCACGTGTTTTGCACGCGCCGGCTGACGGCGCTCTCCGCTGACAGAAACGAAGCGCGCGCACACTGTAATCTTTCTCAAACGATTTTACAGAAACTACTCAGTAAAAATATTTCATTTTTTACTTGCTTGTAGCGTTATATGGCAGCTTCGTGGCCAAGTGCCCATCATCTCGCTAATTGTCATACTTATTGCGGTATACACATTATAGTAAGACGCTACGCAAACTTCGAAAAGTCTGCAATGAAAAATACGGGTCGCTATGATTTTGCGTTTGGTTACACCATGTGTTGTTGCGTTTGAAATTTAGCCAATATGTTGAATTTTTGAAACGTCCTGGCAGATTACAACTGTGTGCCCGACCGAGACTCGAACTCGGGACCTTTGCCTTTCGCGGGCAAGTGTTCTACCATCAGAGCTACCGAAGCACGACTCACGCCCGGCACTCACAGCTTTACTTCTGCCAGTACCTCGTCTCCTACCTTCCAAACTTTACAGAAGCTCTCCTGCGAACGTTGCAGAACTAGCACTCCCGAAAGAAAGGATATAGCGGAGACATGGCTTAGCCACAGCCTGGCGGATGTTTCCAGAATAAGATTTTCACTCTGCAGCGGAGTGTGCGCAGAGCACTTGACCACGAAAGGCAAAGGTCCCGAGTTCGAGTCTCGGTCGGGCACACAGTTTTAATCTGCCAGGAAGTTTCACACAAAAATTAATTGCCAATTCTGTTGGAGTTTTGGTCGAATGCCCGTAACCCATAGTGTCTAACACTGAGCGACTGGAATGGAAACTTACCAAAGGATTTTATTTCTTCTCTTGTCTGAGCAGTATTAAAATAATGATGAGCGTTCCTTCAGGCGGAGTAAATACGCACCTGCCGGATGCTGGTTACTCACCTACTGCTCTGGCCAAACTGTGTGATAGCGAATGAAATAGTTGTTACTGAGAGAAAGAAAGAATTGATCTGTCGCACAATACACTGGTCAGTGGATTGTCAGCAGCGGAGGATAATACGCGCGACAGGAATGCAGAAGCTGGCCATGTGTGCCTTGTGAGCTGGAGTTACAAGAACATTGTCGTGAAAGTCGATCTCCCTTTGTCAGCAGTACATTTCAACAAATTAAACATATCTAAGCACCACACTCTTTTAGGATATTCCTACTTTCGTAATAATACCGACCATTTTTTTTCCATTTGTATAATTAGTTTATTAATGCGGAATAATGTGCATGCAACAATTGAAATGCTGTTTCTCATCTTGGCGAGCCAATTGAAACATTGTTATTTCTGACTGCTTTTCGAGTGTTTCTCGCTTGCAGTGGACATGTAATGTCGACAGGTACATACTATAATGTCTCTTATTACACCTATATCCAAGTAACGACAGTCAAAGCTACGTACTTCATATCTTCGACGTTTTATCAGAAGCAGAAAGAGGTCATACCTGTGAAAATAACGCCTTTTCGACTTCTTGCAGCAGATCGTAGAGATACGTCAGCATTACAGGCAGCAAGTAGATACCCTTATTTTAATTTTCTGCCTCGTTTCTAAATCACTTGATTTTATAATTATTCCTTAGTTCCTTATTCACTACCCTCAGGATGAATCGTCTATCCCTTCTTACGATCTGAAAACATGACGGAGGCAGAAGATAATAATGCCATTGGCTAAGGGCTCACCAGTTACTGAACTGTCCATTGTTCTTGACAAAAGGAGAAACAAACCAAAAGAACTGTAGAGATATTTGCAACTGAAAACTATTATGTAGTAACGTAAATAGATGGAGCGCTTGAACGGCGAAAGACGAAACACTACTCAGTGTTAATAAAATTCGGTTTACCATAAGGCTGTATTTTTGGGACGGCCAATACTTCCACTGCCCATACGCGCCATGCCGGGGTGAGCACAGAGCAGGACTGCCTTCCTCCTTCCCCCCCCCCCCCCCTCCCTCACCCCCTCCCGCTGTGCTCGCGTGACGCGCGTCGCCAGATACTGTTCCTCAACCACAACGCCGCGCGACCTGGCGCAGGCGCGCGTCGCGTCGCGTCGCGTCGCGTCCCAGTCGCGTCGCGTCGCAGTTTGCGCGGCCCCATTTGACCCCGAAGTTAGGAAAACGCGCGCTGCGCTGCGTCGCGCCACACGCGCTATATGCGTCTCAATTTGCGCCTAGCCTGGAACCCTAAAAATGAAGTGAACTGACCGGGAGATGATCCCGTTTGGGGTTTCTCGGCCGGTAGGAGAAAGACCTCCTGTTTCAGTCGAATTTGTCGGTTTGCGCGGCGGTGAAACCGACCGGCAATGATGGTGGCTGAACAAACACCGAGACCCGTAGAGAGGGAAAACACCGACTCGGCCGGGAATCGAACTTGGGACACTAACCACGAGACCATGGACTGCGGAAACTGCTGCACAAATCGTGAATGCCAGTCTCTGTAGGACACGCTGTGTCACATGCTGTGTGTTAAAGTGGTAACGGACGGCAGAATTTATAAATATTGACAACGTGTAGCAGATATGAGATGAACCACAATGTCGCATTTTGTGTGTGTGTGTGTGTGTGTGTGTGTGTGTGTGGGAGGAGGTTAGGGGAGTGAAGATGATGTAAAAAAAAAAAACAGTGCATCAAGTAACGCTCTCAGCTGAGGACGGTAAGACACCTTTTAATTGAGTGCCCCTATTTTAATCCGTTACGCGCCTGTCTACAGCTGTCGCCTGATATATCGTCAATTTTAGCAGATGACACGCGATCGGCCGATCGCGTTCTAGAGTTCATTCGTGCCAGTGAAATGACGTCAGTCATTTGAAGTTTTTTTTTGGGATAACCAACCCCTTTCTGTAGTGGATTTTTAAGCCTTCCTTCTGCTTTTAGTTTCTCCAATTTTATGCCTTTCGTTCCCACTGCTGCTGGTTTTTATTTTAGGTTTTTTACTGTTTCTTAAGTCCCGGACCGGGCGCTAATGACCATAGCAGTTTTGCGCCCTAAAACCACAAAAAAAAAGACAAGTAGGAACAGAACGCCCATTCTGCTGCCTTTACTTGTCTGATGTCGCACTCAACATGCGTATCTGGTTCGGGAGCTTTCCTGCATAATAACAAATAATAAAATGAGAAATAAAATCTATCTAGCCAACGTCGAATTTTCTACCCCAATTGGAAGTTACTAAAAGTCCATGTCGATGAAAATTCTTTTCGTGTCGTCTGTGGCTGAAATAAATCCGATCCGATCCGTGAGCGGTACGCGATGCCTGACTCCTTTTGGCGAGCCAGCTGACCGGCGCTGCGCACACACTCCGCCCCCAGCACAGCCGGCTGCCCTGCCGCTCCCTCTGGGCTGACGCGATGCACGCCGTCTGACACTGCCGGAAAACCGTAACAGCAGTGCAGCGACGTTTTAGAGATCGTTAATCCCTGAAAGCTCTCTTGAGAAATGCTTGAAAAACTTGTTCTCTGCTCCAGGTGCCACACATACGCAGAATGACTGAACATGTGTCGAGGTGCGGCTTGCGCTAAACTGTAACTACGCAAGGTATAACGGAGCTGGACTTCCGTTTAATTAGGATGTTTACATGAGGCGTGCGCCTAATTTTCCCAGTTACTTTGGGAACGCGTATGTTCAGACGAATAATGAAAATACGAAAAAATCCAGATACACTTGTAAACGAATTGTTACTGTGCGACTGCTTTTACACAGTAACGAAAGATAAAAGTATGGAATAAATAAACGGCATCGGCCATAAGCTTAGACGGAAAATAACTCGAGATCGGTCACCAGGTCAGTTCGTGAGCAAAAATTACTGTACGATTATTAATTAATAACCTCTCTGCATAAAAGGGAATGTCCTGCCCGTCTGACCCATCATCGCCCAGCCCAAACCGAAACTGGAAATCTCCAGGAGGTGCGTGTAAGGAGATTGCGCGGAATTTCAACCCTAAGGGGGTGAAATTCGGATGAAGGATTTTTCAGAAATGTCTCTATTAAGGTAATTTTGGAGCTAGAACTACAAAAACTAGTGTTTGCTTTCTCAGTGAGAAAATAAAAAAATACGTGTTTGAGTGTTTCTGGAAATTCAACCCCTAAGGGAGTGGAATAGGGGACGAAAAGTTTTAAGAAAATATTTCGTTGCATTAAAAAGTTTCAAAGCTGCATTTATGAAAGTTGCTGTTTCACCTCTGGGTTAGGTATAAAGAAATATTTGTCACGGTATGGAACTTGCTATGGAAATATCTGCAGAGCAACGCAAAAGGCGCGATAAAGAAAAACTCTGGACTCCAGCTACCGGCTACCGGAATCGCATTCTGGTCAAAACTACATTCGGAAGAGACCATGCTTATACGGCCTTAATTAGCGTGAAAACCTGTAACGGTGTTGCAGTTTGTGCAAAACGTAAAAATCTGATTAAGTTAGAACAAAAAGGTTTCTGCCGGCCGTACAGACCACGCGATCGAAGCGGCAGTCGTTTCTGGACTGCAGTCACGAACCACTCAGGCGAGAACCGAACCAGGAGCTCAGACGTCGAAACACGATTAATACCACGAGAGACAAAGTCGGTCGTCAGAAAACCAGGAGAACAGTTTGTGCCGAACATGCGTGTAAAAGTCGACGGTTTGCGAAACTTTTAGCGCATTGAACAACTTTGCGTTACCCACTGTGATAATACGTGCTACCAATGTCATACATGAAAATGTTCAGAAGTACTCGTTTTCTGTTACAGTAAGTTATTTGTGGAAAGCTCGTAATGTTTCCTGTAGGAAGAATCAGTAATTTTACAGGATCGCACTCCCTTGCTTCTAGTGCAGTGTACTGCTGCGCCTATTTTAAATAAGCTACCACAAGAATTCAAACATCTTAGCAGTAATCCAAGCGCTTTCCAATCGAAAGTGAAGAGTTTCTCATGGGTGAGTCCTTCTATTCTGCCGCGGGGTTCGTTGAAAAAAATTCAGCTGATTCGTATGTTACGTTGTTGTTTGCGTTTACATAATCTTATGGCGTGCCTTTTTTGGGGTTCATAAACATTTTATTGTATCTGTTGGTCGGAAACCTTACACACATTCCCACAATAGGTCTGGACTGTACAATGACTCACACTACAGAACAGTAGAAACGTAAGACCAAAATGATGAAAGTACTCACAGTCCGTCAGTTGACTCCCTCGCAAACCTTCCAGCGTTTCAGATACATATGCAGCTTGTCTTGGTGTAACCACAATCCTAGACTGAAGCTTTAATTGTACAAGTGTAGAGAAAAAGGCAGCGTCGAACATAAACAAACACCTCAAATATCATGACTTTGGCTCTATGAAGGAAGTCACACGAGCTGGAGTACAAAGTTATAAACTGATGTTGAAGAACGAGTGATCTGACACTCTCCAGTCCTCCAAGCGCAGAATCACCTCCTCTAATTATTGCTACAGTAAATCAAGAATTACCAGCAACTACTTCTGTAGTAGTACAAGAAAAATTGATCGTGCACCCTACAAAGACAACAGGCCCTTCCAATAGTTGCTGTTGTGCTGTATTCTTTGGTGTAAGATCAAATGTATCCACACTCCGGTAAACAGGCAGTCTTGATCTTCTTGCATATCTTCTCCTGCGGTACGGCATGGCTGTCTGTACTGTGCGGCTGCCTGGAGTCGAATAACGTGCAGCTGCCTCATATGCAGTGACGTAACTACTGATAAGATGGTCGCGGCAGGAAGTAAGCGCGCTGATAACTGCAATGGCGGCGCCGGAAGTAAGCTTTCTCAGCGGATCGCGCTCTGTTAGAACTAGAGCGCGATCCCTCGTGCCCTGGTGGCAGCCAGGCGAACCTCGTTCAAGGTCACCCGCCTTTCCTAGCTGCAGCGGCTAAGTGAAGACAGCCATGCATGGGACCGTTGCTGTTCACAGTATACATAAATGACCTGGAAAGTTCACTGAGGCTTTTTGCAGATGATGCTGTGGTGTATCGAGAGGTTGTAACAATGGAAAATTGTACTGAAATGCAGGAGGATCTGCAGCGAATTGACGCATGGTGCAGGGAATGGCAATTGAACCTCAATGTTGACAAGTGTAATGTGCTGTGAATACATAGAAAGATAGATCCCTTATCATTTAGCTACAAAATAGCAGGTCAGCAACTGGAAACAGTTAATTCCATAAATTATCTGGGAGTACGCATTAGGAGTGATTTAAAATGGAATGATCACATAAAGTTGATCGTCGGTAAAGCAAATGCCAGACTGAGATTCATTGGAAGAATCCTAAGGAAATGCAATGCAAAAATAAAGGAAGTAGGTTACAGTAGTGCTTGAATACTGCTCAGCGGTGTGGGATCTTACCAGATATAGTTGATAGAAGAGATAGAGAAGATCCAACTGAGAGCAGCGCGCTTCGTTACAGGATCATTTAGTAATCGCGAAAGCGTTACGGAGATGATAGATAAACTGCAGTGGAAGACTCTGCAGGAGAGACGCTCAGTAGCTCGGTACGGGCTTTTGTTAAAATTTCGAGAACATACCTTCACCGAGGAGTCAAACAGTATATTGCTCCCTCCTACGTATATCTCGCGAAGAGACCGTGAGGATAAAATCAGAGAGATTAGAGCCCACACAGAGGCATACCGACAATCCTTCTTTCCACGAACAATACGAGACTGGAATAGAAGGGAGAACCGATAGAGGTACTCAAGGCAGGTGGCTTGAGGAGTATGGATGTAGATATAGAAAGAATTTTCTATGCGTATCATTTTTTTCTGTTACGCAAATTAGCCATGTGGAAAACAAGGAGTAAAATTGTACAGAACCAAAGCAACATTCATTTAACGCTAAGTGTGTGTGTGTGTGTGGGGGGGGGGGTAAACACCACCAGTCCTGCACATTTGTTTTTTTTACCTTTTTTTTAGTCCAAAGTGAGTTTGTGAAAACGTGCGTTCACATTTTTGAGGAAATAAAATTACTATTTCCGCTGGATGGGCAACTAGTTTAAATGTTCAGTCATTTTCTATTACTTTCAAAAAATACATTTTCATTAAAACTTAATCTCCCTTTGTACTGGTTAAAGAAATCTACGCCAATTGGCATTTTTATACATAGATCAGGGATTATAAGGAAGTCATGGAGTACACCATTTATTTTTAATCGCAACAGAACTTCCTGTTTAACAGGTTTTTTAACTTTTCCTGTAGCTACAATTATCTGCAGCCCCGTTACTGGCATTGTTACAACTTCATTTCTATTTGGCAACGATCCTAACAAACTTTTACCCACAGCACGTAAATCACTGCCACTATCTGCCAAGCACTGCACTTCTTCGTTACACACTTGCAGACTGATTACTGGCTGACTCAACACCTTCTCTTCATTGCTGGTGTCAGAACCCTGCTCCAAAAAATCGTTCACAACCTCTCTTCTATCGAAATCTTCCCTGTTTCCAGAAATTACACAGATTTTTGCAGAATTACCCACATCACTTTTCTCCCCCATACTATTTATTCTGTTCACTAATGACAGCTCAAAAATTTTTTCCGGCGTTTCGCCATTCTCCGTGTTCTCCTTCCCCACCCCCCAATCTCTCTCTCTCTCTCTCTCTCTCTCTCTCTCTCTCTCTCTCTCTCTTTCACGATTAGTTGGCTGACCGCCATTTTGGTCACTATTTTCCTGCCTCTCCCTTATAGCCTCACAAATGTCATTTATAGACAATAGTATTTCTTCTATACTGACATCACCAATCTCTTGTAATTCTGCAGCTTCTGTACTTATTCCTTCCCCAGAACATGACTAGACTTCAACTTGGTTGCTAAGGACGTTCTCCGCTAATTCATCACCCGTTTCGTCTGCAATACAGTACTTATTTTATGTCTGTCCAAAAAATCTCCTAGACCTCGGTTAAATGTACAGATGTGTATATAGCTCGTTTCGTCTGTTGTTACTACCTTCTTCTGCTCCTCACTCACAGTCCCTGCCTGTTTAGTTCTAACACGTACAAAGGGTTTTGCTAGAGGGTTCAAATTACTACTTCCCATCTTGTAAACGCTAGCCCTTTCACAGACGGCATTTAGTTTAACGGATTCTGTACCATTTCTTAAGTTTACCACCATTTGCTGTCACCTTGGCGCATCATCATCCTCTCGCACCGGAGAATACGGCCGATAATTGTGCACCTGCTCCCCATTATTTCGCCTATCATTTGTTGGGTAGCGCCACCTCCTGCTGTTTCCTGGGTACACACCAATTCTGTTAACGTTTGCATTCTGTCGCGGTTCTGCATTATTTGGTGGTCTGATGTTACGATTTGCATGCTCCTCCTCATGGAACAACTTGTCAACTCTCTCCAAATAGCAATGAATTTATAAACGTCATCCCTAGGAGCTGCAATAATTTTGTTTCGCCAATTCATGGGCAATTTACCTTCCAGGCCCATAACAATTTCTTCTGTCTCGGCCTTGTTGTTTAAATATGAAAAGTTTGTCGTCCACTTTAACGCAAACTTTCTTAAGCTTTCCTTCCTGGGATTAAACGTTTCCCTAGCCCAGAAGCTATTTAGCAACTCCTTTTGTTTTTGCTTGCCCCAATATTCTTTAAAAAACGCCTCTTTAAATTTATCTAGAGTATCGTACTGTTTAGTAGCGATAACCCCCCAAATTCTAGCCTCTTCCTAGAGTTGAGAGGTAATGAACCCTGTTTTTTGTCTGTCTGACCACAAAGTAGGTAGAACTCCTTCGAAGTCATTCCAAAATTCTTTTGGATGTACATTTTCTGTTGAATCAAAACGTGAAAACTGCCTGTTAGCGACATATGATATTTCAGATGCTGCTGCTACAAAACTACACCCACTACTGTTAGTTCCATGTCTGAGGTTAGTTTCAACTTGGCATAATCTACTGCTATGCTCACCCGACTTATTTTCAACCTCTTCTACCTGGTTAGTTAGCTGAATAACATTTTCTTCTGTCACACCCACTCAGTCGGACACACTTTTTACTTCAGTCATACATTTGGCATATTCAGAACTGATTTTACTGCCTAACAGTTCGTGATCTTAAAACACACACACACACACACACACACACACACACACACACACACTACCGCCGTAATTTTGACCTAGTTTCTGCACACTTTCTTTTATCACATCTGCCCTTTGTTTCCAATAGCAACTTTTTTCAAGCCATCTGTTAATTCACTTTCTACAGTTCTAGTAGATTGTTGGCAGTTATTCTCAACTTCAGAAATTTTGCCATCCACTTTACTTTCTAATGACTTCAGATCATTTTCCCACATATCTTTTAAAACCGCAGTCTGCTTTTCAAGTTTTCCATTGATGTTCTGATCAGTTGTTTCAGCCAAATTAGTATGTCCATCTTTCATAGAATCCATTAATGCTGCAAACATATCTTCTTTGTTCTATTTTCTGCTTTACTGTTCCCTGTTTATCATTTTCCTTCGGTACTATTCCAAATTTGGTATCCACATTTGATTCCGTAACACTACCAATATTGTCATCACGCAATTGATTGTTACCGATTTCATGCGTAATGTGACTTTTTTTTCAAATTGCTCTGAGCACTATGGGACTTAACTGCTGTGGTCATCAGTCCCCTAGAACTTAGAACTACTTAAACCTAACTAACCTAAGGACATGACACACATCGATGCCCGAGGCAGCATTCGAACCTGCGACCGTAGCGGTCGCGCGGATCCAGACTGTAGCGCCAAGAACCGCTCGGCCACTCTGGCCGGCTTAATGTGACTTTCAGGATCTTCATTGTCTCCACTAGTTACATCAACTGACGTACTTGAAGCAAAGTCTACTTCACCGTCCGTAAATAACAAAGAAACATCCTCAAAAACCTCCTCTTTTACTTTAACATCTACTCCAGGCTGTTCCAACCGAGCTCCAGGGAGCCGGAGCGCTCCGGAGCGCTCACTGCGGCAGCTCGGAGCCCGCGTGGAGGGGGAAAGCGAACTCACTGCCCCCTGGCCGCATGCAGTCGCAACCGACGCAATAATCCGTGTTCAATGACAGCTATGACAGAAGCGGTAGCCCTGTACCTCTGTTGGAGGATATCTTTCTATTCGTTGAGAGGGATGGTCGCCGCAGTGTGTTGTATGTCATTTAAGGTATTTAATTCTGCAAAGAGGTACAATATACAACGACATTATACACGTCTTCACGCAGCGCACTACGATTAGGTAGAAGGCGTTGCACGCAGAGAACTGGTGGCCAGGCTTAAGAACGACCTACCAGGAGACGTTAAGTTTAAAAACGGTTTCATAATACGGAGGGTATCAAAACGTGCAACATAGTTCGTGTTCTGTAATGCGTTTATAATTTTCAGGTGAATGAATGCGGAGAAAACACTACTGAATCTGAAATTCGAGCAAGCTACAGGGTCGTTCACATTATTGCGACGAGTGGCAAGCCGTTTTTGGTAAGACCACTCGCAAAATCGTGCATGGTAAATCGTGCATGGTATCAGTTGCAGAATGTCTGTTTCCAAGGGAGTTGCCGGCAATTGAATGGGTAATTGAAGGGGTTTGCCTGTCGAAGCAAACAATGTCTCGTCGAATCCTGGACATGATAGCGGATTTAGAGACACAGCTCAGGAAAAAGGCGGAGAGCTTTGTTGAATTTTCGCTAGCGCTGGACGAAAGCACCGACATATCGGACTGTGCTCAGCTTGCAGTCTTTGTGCGTGGTGTCGACATGGAGCTGCAAGTAACTGAAGAACTCTTGGATGTGGTAGCACTCGATTGCACCGCAACAGGACGTGACATTTTGGAAGCTGTTTGTGAATCAGTGGACAATATGAATTTGCCGTGGGATAAGCTCCGTTCTGTAGCGACAGACGGTGCACCAAAAATGATCGGGCGTCACCAAGGTTTTGCTTCTCGTTTGAAAAATAAACTCAGGGACGAATTCGGAAAGACATTTTGACTCTTCATTGTTTTATTCACCAAGAGGCACAATGTGCTGAAACAGTAGAGCTAGGTGGCGTAATGAAAGATGTCGTGAAGTGTGTGAATTTTGTGCGGCGTCACGGTATGAATCATGGCCAAATCAAAGGATTCCTAAAAGATACTGAAGCGGAGTATGAGGATATACCTCACCACAGTACAGTTCGTTGGCTGAGTCGGGGAAAAGTTCTTGATGTTTTCTTTGCCTTTCGTGAGGAAATATCCCTTTTTCTCGAAATGAAACGGGAAGAAATTCGTTGTCTGAAAGATATAAAATGGATGTCAGACCTGGCGTTCCTAGCTGACATAACTATGCATCTGAATAATTTAAATCTGTCATTGCAAGGCAAAGAGCAGCTAATCGTTGACATGCACGACCAGATCAAAGCGTTCATGGAAAAGTAACGTTTATTTGAAAGGCAGATGAGTAGTGGACATTTAACGTTCTTCAATCGTCTTGCTTCTTTAAAACTACCTGAAGGTACTACTTTCGGCTATTACCAAGCAAAGTGAAAGCAGCTCATCACGTTGTTTGAAACACGATTCCAAGACCTCACTAGTTTGAAAATGGAACTTAAGGTGTTCAGCACTCCTTTTTCAGTTTCCCCCATGATTTGTCATCGTCACTTCAATTGGAGATTATTGATTTCCAAAATTCAACTTTGTTGAAAGAGAGGTACTACAACACGTTGGATTTGTCACGATGGTATCGTTCATTACAGCAAAAAACATTTCCCAAGCTTCACAACAGTACCCCTCAGATCATTTGCATTTTTGGATCTACATATTGTTGTGAGCAGCTTTTCTCAGCAATGAAAAGAGTAAAAAGTAAGGAACGATCGTTTCTTCAGGATGCAACAATGTAGTCCATCCTCCGCATTAACGCTGCGAACACTTTGACGCCTGATATTTCCGACATTGTAATGAAAAGAAAATGTCGAGCTACAGAGGCCCAATAAATTTAATATGCAACTTCTTGTAAAACAGTTGTTTCTTCCTTATTTCCTGAACATCGTATTTCCTGGTCTAGCATGTCACCACATCGTAGCAGCTAAGAGTATGAGGTTGTCGATCTTGTAAGACGCAGCTGGCACATCAAAACGCTTGCCGGCGTGCCGGCCCACTTGAATGGTCACAGAGAGCGACACGGCTCCCTGGAGCAGGGAGCACTCCGCGGCTCACAACGGAGCCGACGAGCGGGAACAGCCTGATCTACTCCTCCTCTCTGTTCAAGTGTGCTAGTTGCTCGGGCGCCCACACACAAACACACACACACACACACACACACACACACACACACACACAAAGCAGTTCTAACAAACTTCTCTTTTGTCGAATGCTGCAGCCTCGGCGTGCTGAAACTGAGTGTCAGACGTCCTCCGTCTGCCGCCGTCCCAGTTTCAGGGTCCCCGCTTGTCGTGTAAGTTGGCAGCGCTGCCCTGCCGTATTGCTGCTCGTTGATACCGCTATGAATGAATTTATTTACCTTCACTGTAAGGCACTGTTCAGACATGTAGCACATGTAGACATGAAACTGGCAAACAACTACTTCCTTTGGAGCTCATACTACACACGACCGTACCATTGAAAGGTTGGGCTCTGACTTCTTAGATTGGTGTAAGCATTCTCCGTTTGCAAGAGAAGAGATGCGTGAAGAATACTCTGTTCTGATTGCTCAGTCTACATTAAGGCCAAAAAAAAAAATATTATTCTCCTGTGTTAGCCCGCTTTTTTCATGACTAACAAATCAATAAACAACACACTCGAACTGTACTTTTTTCCAAAATATTTAACATTCTGGTACTTTATTTATACTTTACATTATTAACTGTTTTCATTTACACTGAAATTAGCTTCCCTTTACCATAAACATACTTGACACACTATAATACAAAATTCCCCGTCGTCTTCATTCACAGTGTATTAAAAATTTCTCACGTTACTTCGTACGGCGTTTGTCACTATAACAATGATCTACATATTTACTTTATACCACATTCACGCAGCATCCACACTACTAAAAACATACACAAAACTGTACAAACATAAAAGAAAAATCCTTCAAGTAATAAACATTACAATTCACAAAAACATTCCCTTGACTGACTGTTTCTTGAATGTGTCTGTCCGCTACTGTACTTTGGTGGATGAACATTTGAACTATGTACTCGGCTGAACCCACTTCACGATCTTTCACTGTGAACGCACGAGTCAGTCTCCCGACACACAGGCTTCATCCGCTGTGTGAAGCAACTCCTGCAAGGGTTCATGCATGACTGCTTGTTAAATGACGAATAATACAGATTCAGGTCATAAAACAGTGTTGTTTTCTTGAATAACAGGAGAAGTAAAGAGAACATCTCGTTGAATAGAGTAATACTATAGTCCTGTACAGCCTATTTAGTATTTTGGTAGACGTCTATTTCAAACCACTTCCACACCAAATAACATTGCACTGTAGAAAAAATGATAGAAATAATGTCCTTGCCACTTCTGGAGCTTGTTCTCCAAATGAAATATGCTGAAAGAAAAGGTAAAGCTTGAAAAATGTATTATTAAAGATCTGCTGTTATTCACCAATGGCATCAGTCGGACAGAAAGGGTGTGATACTGCTGGAACCGACTAAGGATGGACTGTACAGGGTGAGTCACCTAACGTTACCGCTGGATATATTTCGTAAACCACATCAAATACTGACGAACAGATTCCACAGACCGAACGTGAGGAGAGGGGCTAGTGTAATTGTTTAATACAAACCATACAAAAATGCACGGAAGTATGCAGTGCCGTTTGTTGCATTGTAAAATGTTAATTACATCCGGAGATATTGTAACCTAAAGTTGACGCTTGAAACATTGTCCTCACTTCATTGCAGGGGCCCAAACAGCTGTAACATACATCGCTTTTCTACAGAATGATCTGCCAACGTTCCTCGAAAATGTCCCACTGGAAACGCGTCGACGTATGTGGTATCAGCATGATGGTGCACCTGCACATTCCGCAATTAACACTAGGCTGACCCTTGACAGGGTGTTCGACGGGCGTTTCATAGGACGTGGAGGACGCATAAGTTGGCCAGCCCATTCTCCTGATCTTACACCTCTGGACTTATTTCTGTAGGGTACGTTAAAGGCGAATGTGTACCGTGATGTGCCTACAACCCCAGAGGATATGAAACAACGTATTGTGGCAGCCTGCGGCGACATTACACCAGATGTACTGCGGCGTGTACGACATTCATTACGCCAGAGATTGGAATTGTGTGCAGCAAATGATGGCCACCACATTGAACATCTATTGGCCTGATATGTCGGGACACACACTATTCCACTCCGTAATTGAAAACGGAAACCACGTGTGTACGTGTACCTCACCCCTCATGGTAATGTACATGTGCGTCAGTGAAAAAGACCAATAGAAAGGTGTTAGCATGTGGACGTAATGTGCTGTTCCAGTGTCTTCTGTACCTAAGGTCCATCACCGTTCCCTTTGGATCCCTACGTAATTCGGTGCTCTCCGATACACACGATCGAACAGCGGAGGAGTGGTACTCAAGCGTCAACTTTAGGTTACAATATCTCCGGAAGTAATGAACATTTTAGAATGCAACAGACAGCACTGATTACGTATTTCTTTATATGTTCAGATGTGCTAACAAAACTAACGGGGTTCCATTTAAAAAAAATGTAGGTTTATGTTAAAAAACATACTTCTGTGCATTTTTTTATGGTTTGTAGTAACAAATTACACTAGCCCCTCTCCTCACGTTCGATCTGTGGAATCGATTCGTCAGTACTTGATGTGGTTTACGAAATATATCCAGCGGTAACGTTAGGTGACTCACCCTGTATTTATCAACTGTCGCTGGAGACAGGTGTGGCTGTCACTCGTAGAAGTATCGTCAGTCACCTGTATGCTGAAACGGCTGCTCCGTGTTGCCGTGTTTCAGAATCGTCCGCAATGGAAGCAGTTAAGGACATCACAGAGACGGTGGCTGTCAACCTGGGTGCACTCCTGGACGCCGGGGACGACGCCATGGTGATACTCGAGGCAGGTGACACTCGGCTGGTGGTGCACAGGGCCGTCCTGGCGGACAGGAGCCCCGTATTCGCGACCATGTTCGCCCACGACACCCTCGAGGCCTGCACTGGCGTGGTGAGGATTGCCGACATCGGTGGCCCGGTGCTGAGGGAGCTGGTCTCCTACCTGTACACCCTGCGGGCCCCCCAGCTGCCCGGCATGGCCCCCCAGCTGCTGACTGCAGCGGATAAGTACGGGGCGTCGGGGCTGAAGGCAGAGTGCGAGCGGCAGGTGGCCGCTCAGCTGACCGTGGAGACCGCGGCGGCCGCAGCCACCCTCGCAGTCCGCCACTCCTGCAGTGACCTCAGGCGAGCAGCCATCGAATTTATTAAGACCTGTCCCTTCGAGGTGATGGCCACTCAGGGGTGGGCAGATGCCATGCGGAAGCAGCCGGAAGACTTGATCGAAGTGAGCCGGTTGCTGTACGATCCACCACCACAAACCAGGTAAGTGTGAGACAACCCACTGATTCATGTCTCTCGGTTCTAGGTGTGTGTATTTCCAACTGTGTAATGTTTCCCACTGCATTTTCGTAGATGTGTGTCTGCTGTAAAATACACCATCATAGACAGTCATTTCACGATAGCTCACAATGCTATCATTACCCTCGTGTAGCAGTTTCAGTGAACCCCTAAACTGAACAGTGTTCATTACCAGGTATGGTAGCTAACAAAAATCATCAGAGAGCCAGTTTGTAGGCATTATATTAAACTACATGTATACAGAAAGTGGTTGTTTAGGTTTTAGCATCAACTGTCATGACAGAGGGTACACTCACTGTGTGAATAGAGCATGACCCAGACTGCTGTGGACACAAAGCTGTATTGCCCAGCATAGGCTCCGACACAGTGACGGGTGTAGTTTGCAACCGGCAGCCTGTACTGGTTGCTGTAGGCCTGTTCCCATAAAGTAGTCGCTAAAGTTGTCCATAGCCTCTGTGGCTGATGACAATGAGACACCTTTGAATAGTGCCACACTGCATAAAGATGATGACCGAGTAAGTCACTTACAGCCGACACCTCGAGAAAGTTAGTGTACTGCAGAATGATTAGAGGAGGGCGGCAACTTATCTACAATTTTATATTGCTGATGTTGACCTGTGGAATTTTCTTCGTGTAGTAAAGGAGAGTAATCATTATTCACACCTTAGTATTACAGCTTTGGCTCTTGCGTAGTTGTCTCTCACTTTCTTTCCACGTGCAAGCCATATGCCAGTAACTATCCCAAGATAATTCTTAGTTCTCTCCAAATCCAGACAGTACACGGAAGATGTTAATTGCTCTAAAGGCACATAATATAAAAGAATGCTCTGCTGTGAGGGCTTGTATGGAAGATGCTCAGAAAACCAGGTGAAGTAAGCATCGGTGCCCCAGTGGCTGACTGCTCACACCTCTTGCAGCCTGAGACCACCTCGCAGGATCACAGGGCAGACCTACCAGCAGTTCCAGCTGGTCCCATAAAATTGAGTCTTCCCACCTCATTTTGTTCGCCTCTGTACTCAGCATTACATAAAGCTCACGCAGTGCTTGGATAAGTTCCCTTCTGTGACACACAGAATACCGTGCCTTACTGTGTATTCGACGAACAGGTGTCCACCCCTGTGTGTGTGTGTTTCAGTGGATCTATGGCTTTACTATAGCCACCCAGTGAACACTACAGGCTTCCATTCTCCTGTGGCACACCTTATCATATTATCTATCCCATCCATTGTTGTTGCTGTTCCAACTCTGATAGTCTGTGACCATTAAAGTGTCTCTGCGACCAGAGTTACCATTTTTCTGCACCATCTTACAGTTACATATGTTCATACAAGTCTAATAGCCACTAACACTGATAAATGATCATTTATTTTCCATTTAGATTTTAATACTTATGTAGTATTTTATGTGCTATTTGACATATTGGAAATCTTGTGTTCGAGATGACACTGTGCATTCCCTGAACCAATTGTAATAAACATAGAGCCAGTGTTGTAAATCATTCAGTGTCTTTCTCTTTTATTCTATAAAGATTAACATCAAAATTCATTGTTTAAGCAATAAACATATTACAATTGTTATTTACATTCTTGAAAAAAATTTAAAACATTACATTATTCCAAACTCGTTATGCACGCTGTGGGAAATGACTCAAGCTCTTATGTTTGAAAAAATTTTTGTTAACGGGAATCTTTTTACTAACAGTAATCTTTGTGTACATTTTAAAAATTCTCTTGATGATGTATAATAGATTCTTGTCGTGATCTTCACCTAGTTCACTGCCTCATACTTCCCACACTATTGGGTGTCAGTTACAGACACATATACAATGTTTGGTTCTGGAACTGCCTCTGTCTTTCACTGATTCCACTTGACGCCCCCCCTCCCAGCCTCTCAAAATTATACATAGTATTACACACAAATTTTATACACCACAGGTACCTATGATTTTAATAATTAAAATAAGATGTATAAAACCACATGTAAGCAGAATTATTTTTTACTTCATACAGTGTCCACTTCACACAGTGAAGTGATAGTGTTTTCCCATTTTTTGGGGAGGATGTCTCACTATCCCATGTTCATCCTACTCCCCCTTGTACCCATGCCAGCCCTTCTAGATAGACATCAGATTCTCACGGAATTTACCATTCATACCTACTGTATGTGGAGGACAAACTTAATTGTATTTCAGTAGCAAGTTTACAGCACAGCTTACATCATCAATCACAAACATTGCTCATCACCCCCCCCCCCACACACACAATTAGTGTGTGTTTTTGCATCACTGGGGAATGACGCGGCTTACTTTAACTACCCCATGGTTTCATGTGTGCTTACAAAGTGAAGATGCTCACTTGAAAAATACTTAAATTCTTGTCAACCGTATTTAATGAATGAAATTGACATGAATGTGGTAATACTGTTATGACACGTAACTGTTGCACAACCACAGCCTCTTTCCGTTGTCAAATCACGAGTTTCACCGTGCCTTACTGCCCGCTGTACTGATTTCCTTCTCCAGCTCAATTTGAAACACGCTGTCAACCATTTCATTAGCTGTACCTTTCAAAGACCAGTTTTAAGACAGGCTTTGAACGATGTCTGATGATCAAAGTACCACATTAATTACAATACGAAATGTTTGACAATCAGACGAGTGTCGTGCCTGTCAAATTTATATGCGTGTGTTACCATGCTCAGAAGCAGCCAAATTTCCTGAACTGCGTTCCACCTGGTTTGTATGCAGCCACATAACTTTCTTGCACTTTGTCTATTATCGTCCATATGAAAACCAATACCACAGTAATGTAAATATCAGAAAACCCTTTACCAGAGATGACGGTCCTCAGTGCTTGTAAACTGAAATGAATTATAATAAATGAGATTTCAAAAAGCAAGATTCAGCTTCAAACTACATGCTTTTGTATTGGACTGGGATCCAGGACTCCAATCCGGTCACTACAGATCTTAACTATCATTTTAACCGCATGTAACATCATATGCACTTTTTCAAAAGTTTTGGGCAAGGATTGTGAATGAAGCACAATAAACTGTTATAATTTTATGTATCGAAATTTTTCACCGCTAGAGGGATGATGAAACTGAAATGATTATACAACAAAGTATTCCCCTGCTGCGTTTCGAACCCAGCATATATCATGTTGTTTTCTAGCCACATATAGATACACAATGTCAGTTTATTTCACTACCAGTGAGATACGCTCATGTCTGAACTATAAATTATGCGAGGAAAAGTTCTGTGCTGACTGGGACTCTTAACCCTGTATATGCTATCACCACTGGCTACACACCTGTCAAATACTTTTCCACCAGCCACTAGGAGTGGAATTTATAAATCTGAAATGATAGGATAAAAAGTTCTCTGCCTGTTTCAGGGTCAAAATTGGCACCAATTGTTATTGTTGACGTTGCATGCACAAATGCTAACAATCATAATTGCTTTCCACATATTACTTGCAGTGCAAATGCTACAACTTGAAATCACACAGCGAAAATTTTTGTACCCAACCAGTATTTAAAACCAGACCTTCCCCTTTCATTGAAACCTGGATAACTATGGAATGTTGGGGACCCAACAAAATGATGGAACTGTATTGTCCGAAAAGTGTTCAAGATGGCAGAAAGAGATATCTGGGTTAGATTCCCATTTCAGCACCAACATTTTCAACATTGCAAGTTCAAATAAGTGTGCCGTGACTTTACATGACAATTGTTCTAGGGATGAAATAAAATTTCTGGTGCAAGAAAGGTTAATGGTGAGCTTCCACTAGCCGGACGTCTGTCATGGCCCAACATACACCGACTCTCCTCCAGCAGGTAGTGAAGGAGTGTCGGCTTTATTGTAGATTAGGAAGGAAAGTGGAACCTTATGTTGTTCAACAGAAGTCACCAGAGGCAAAGAGAGTCTGTTAATACGTGTTAAGTGTTTGGCTGATCAGTGACTCGAACACAGAGCTTCAACAAATGAAGGTAGAGCAATTTTAATAGACCACCAAACTACTTTCAATGCAGTGCCATTGTTTTGCCGTTAACGAAGGATGCTCCTCACTGGATGAGTGTTCCGTTTCCCTGGAGGTTCATTACAGCCTTTACAAAACATTCTTTTCCTTGTTAATCCATATCAGTGGCCACTAGTTGCCTCAGCTACCTAATGTGTACTTTAGAGTTGTTTTTGTAATCACTGAAATAAAATCACATAATTGTCAGCTGCACTACTGGCATTATTGTAGGCTACAGAAATTTCTGCAGGAAGTGTTTTCTCCCACCCGGGCTGCTGTGATCTTGTAAGAGTTTAGGTTACACCAACACTAGATCGTACAAAATAAACTCAGTGACAAGTATCAATCAAACTTCCAGAATGTTCTCCAGGGATCATTGTCACATTTATAACTGCAGTAGTGTGGCATTGTGTCAAGGAACGTTAATTAATTTCTAGTTCTTTATTATTGTGATAGAGGCTTATAATTTTACTAAAAGAAGAGATGAATTTGATATATAAGGTAGTCAACCATAGGCAGTGACTGTTGTTTGAGAATGCATCCATTGTTATTCTTGAAGTGGCTTCCCTTTATTATAATTTCAGAAGGAATTTATTTTTTACTTTGAAGTGGTATTAAGCTACTAAGCAGCCATGTTTATCCACTATAATAGTTTTTTGAAGAGATCATTCATTATTATAATTTCTTATGTTATTATTAACACCGTCAATCTTGGCAAAGATGAGGCTTGTCTTCAGTAAATGTAGCTTATGTAGCACAGATAATCCCTCCATATAAATTCCATGTGGAAAAAGGAGGCCTAAAAATGTACCGTGCAAGTGCGTAAGAAAGTCCATCATTTTTCCTCATGTAGCATACTACATTGATGCATGTAGCCTAAAAGGACCACCCATAATTTAACTGAAACAAGTAGATTCATGCATAATATCATAGACTTTTGTCTGACGTGTTGTCATGCAGGTTGGAATAAGTATATTTATCAATCATAGTTTTTTATTTGTAGCTATAAAATATTCTTGGAGTGACTTATTGAATATTGTACACTTGAAGGTCATAAGGATTGTTGTTTAAACCTTCGAAAATGATGCATGAAGTATTTTGTGCATCACAGTATATTGATAATTTTTACTTATGGACCATCTGACAGCAACTGAATAAAACACAATTTTAGTGCCATACGCGTTTCGAGTTTATTTTCTGCAAGGCGTTATCAGTGGCCTGGAATATGTACATATGTTAGCTATTTAATTTACATTTTTGTCACTGTGCCTATAGGTTATAAACAGTTCTGGTGGTTGGTATGTCCTATTAAGTAGTAATGTTTTGAACTGTACTTACAGGTTGTGTGGACAATTTCTTACATATTGCATTTTTGGTGTTGTTCTTCTTATGAATGCCAATTTGCAGTTTTTTCCCACACTCCACAGCACTATGAACTGAAAGATTGTTTCAATGCAATGTTTTGGTTTCTATTGCCGACTGTCAAATGTTTTTACCAAAGATCGAATGTTATTGCGAAATTTTCGAGTGTAATTATTGAAGTATCTGTGATCTGTTTGTGTACGCATTTGTGTGTGTGTGTGTGTGTGTGTGTGTGTGTGTTATGGTGTGGTATTTTTTTTTATTTTGGCTCTGCTTATGTGTGTAGGTCATGGTGTACCATCTGGTTCTTTTCTGTGTGGTGTAGTCAGTGTGTGTTTGTAAGTTTTCAGCTTTTGAGTCCTTTTGTATTCTGGAAATGTATTTGTTCTGTTGTATTATTTTGTGTGTGTATGTGGTAAGTGTGTCAAAGAAATTACGTCAGGAAATAATTTTTTCATTTGCAGTTGGTTTGTTTTGATGTGGTGGTTTACCAGTATGGCTCAATCGATTACTGCCAAATGTCATGAAATGTGACCAATTAGCCATCATGTGGCACTTTAATTCAATAGGAAATGTCGAGGAAGAAAGAAAGAAAGAAGTAATTAAGTGTCAAACATCCCATCGACTGCAAGACCATTAGAGACAAAGTAGAATCTACAGCTCTCAAATGTTAGAAAGGAAATAGAGCCATTTCAAAGGAATGGTCACAGTATTTGCATTGCTTAGTTTAAGAAAATAAAGGAAAACCTAAAACAGGATGGTTGGATGGACATTTGAACTATTTGGCTTTACCTTCATAAAACAAAAATGTTTGGTCCTGACAAAAAACGTAAAATCAAAGGCTAATGTGAGTCCTCAGAATGTAACAGTACACATCTGGTGTAATGAAGCTCTTTTGTGTTACGAAATTCTTCCCATGGATATGTCCATAGTTATTAGCATCCATTGTATTCATGGTTGTCTGCAAAGATTTTCATTGTGTCGTGTACATAAAACCAGAGGAGAAAAGCAATTTTGATTTTTATCGCCTCTGCATGTCTTGTCAACTATGACACGTGGTGTCGATTTCAAGTCTGTCACACAAAACTTTAAATGATTGCTTGAAAAGTTAAAACACATACCTCGTAGCAAGTGGCGAAAAAGAATTCGATAATCATCATCATCTTGTGTGCAGTCAACAACGATGGTGCATGCAGCACACGGGGATAGATTCCCAACCTACACAGAATGTTCCGTTAGGTTATTTCCAGTTCATATATGGGCACATCCTGCTACAGCTAAACTAAGCAGATGTTTAACATGTATTTGTGGTTAGAAAAGAATGAGAGGTGGTTGATTCAGATCCCAGTAAAGGAACAAAATACTTTTTCTCAACAGTTCAGATTCTCATTTTGCTATATTTGGATATGTAATGTATTATTGCAATTAGTTAACAATCCTATTAGTTGCTAGGTTTGAATCATCGAACACAATGCCAAGTCATTTCAACATGCACCCACACACAAGTGCTTACGTGTGGCTGAAATGATATTTAAGATCTTTCGTACTTAGTTAACAGAGAAAATAGGTGCTCAATTGGAATCCTGGATGGTAGTCTTAATACAAATGTTTTCGTCACTTAATTTCAAGTTGAAACTTAGTTTCCAAAAAGTCATTTATTGCAATAAACTTGAGTTTACAAGCTGCCATCTAATTATAACAGGATTCGATATTCACACTATCGTGATATTAGTCCGATTGTGGACTCAGTGTTACAAATCAGTTGCTTCAAGTGGGGTCTTGTAGTAATCATTTTGTAGAGTGAAATGCCCATATCGAAAAGAGATCAGAGGAACTGCAAGACAGTAACATTATGTGGGTGCGTGCGTTGTTCCCCTACACTCTGTCAAGGAATATGGGACTTCATCATCATCATACAATTTAGGTGGAGTGGAATTCAGGCCGTTTGGATAGTTTTGATGACGATAGCACCTGAGCTAACATGTCCAGTAATTCTGTAATTATGTTTTGTGCAAGTATTGGGCATTGTATGTACCTTCTGGCTGCACCTAGATTTGAACTACCTGTTGTATGGGGTTGAGCGACTGCCATGGAAAGCTCAGATCGTACTACTGATTTTTATTAGCTTACTGGTAATTCATTTGTATTAACTGGAGCCCTATCCCCTTTTGGATGGTCCCTCAGCAGTGCTGGCTGTAGTGAGCCACCTCCACATCCCCACGAGGACACGCCCAGCCAGCTCACACGCTGCCTCTCTGTATGTGCAGTGCACCAGTCGTTACAGATCTGAGGACCACCACCACCAGCACCACAACCACAACCAGGACCACCACCATCACCGCTGCCACCACCACCTCTGCCAGCGCCCCTCACCAGACACCTGCTGCTGCGCGGCCCATGACTCCTCCACCTGATGAGGCCACTGTCTCTCAAATGCGGTGAGTTCCCTCAAAACACACACACACACACACACACACACACACACAATTATATGGTAAGTAAGATATAAATACTGAAAAGCAAAGTATAAATGCTCAGTCTAGATTTAATGAGGGTCAGCAAAGTGAACTGGGAATGAAATCAAAACATACAATCAGAGGTGGTATCTCCACGACAAGATCATAGTATCATGGGAGAGAGGTTAGTTAAGAATAGGTCGGTAGGAAAAATAGTTATTGTCAACAGTTCAGTGTCTTATTCACCAAGACCAGCAAACCAATGCCAACAATAATTCAGACAGATTTTCACTCTGCAGCGGAGTGTGCGCCGATATGAAACTTCCTGGCAGATTAAAACTGTCTGCCAGACCGAGACTTGAACTCGGGACCTTTGCCTTGCGTGGGCAAGAGCTCTACCAACTGAGCTACCCGGGCACGAGTCAAGCCCCGTCCTCACAGCTTTACTTTTGGCAGTACCTCGGCTCCTACCCTCCAAACTTTATAGAAGCTCTCCTGCAAACCTTGCAGAACTAGCACTCCTGAAAGAAAGGATATTGCGGAGACACGGCCTAGCGACAGCCTGGGGGAGGTTTCCAGAATGAGAGCCGTGCTTGGGTAGCTCAGTTGGTAGAGCACTTGCCCACGAAAGGCGAAGGTCGCGAGTTCGAGTCTTGGTCCGGCACACAGTTTTAATCTGCCAGGAAGTTTCAATAATTCAGACAATGTCATGCCCAGAAAATTTAGTGATGGGGAGAAAATGAGTGCACTGAATGTGTAAACTGTCAGACGAGATAAATGTCTATTACTTTAGATGTATTGTAATGGTCTAGTAGAGGTCAGACTCATACACACACATTTATGAGACCATTTTTGGTGCTTGTCAGGAATGAGAGAGGAGAAAGAACCCAGTAATTTGCTATAAAGTTTCTGTTAGTCACAAGAAATATACTCGGCAATCACCAAACAGAAGCAAACGCCAGCAGAGCCTCAGCTTGCCAGGGTGTGGACCACCTTGGTTGCCCCACTGTAGTCTTCTGTAACAGCCAGTCTCGGTAACCAGACATGTTGACAATGTGTGTCTGTCTGAGCAGCAGATTTGCAGTGCCATGAGCTCCCAATTACATGCATTCCTATCTCTGTCTTTCCCTACAGTTTTTAACCTCAGCAACCACCTCTAGTTCCACAGCGGTTATTCCCTGATGCCTTCAAATATAACTTACTCTGCTGACCCTTGTACTTGTCACAGTTTTCTTCATATCACACTATCCTCACCTATTCTGCAGAGATGTTCGATAGTTCTTCTGTTATGAGTTCACCTAGTTTAAACATCCATCAATAGCACCGCATTTACAATGCTCCGATTCCCCTCTTGTTTTTCCATAATCCATGATTAATTTTTACGCAGTACTGTCCTCCAAGCATACATTCAGGTATGTCTAACACAAATTAAGGCCTATCTGTGATATTAGTAACTTTGTTTTGCGAGGAATCTCCTGTTATTCCATGCTACATTACTCCTTATAACAACCGTGCTTTGACCCTCAGTGTAAATTAGCATGATGTGTACCAGAGTCCCTACAAGTGGTCTACTATGTGGTCCTTAATTCTGTTAACTTTGCCACCAATGTTATTTCTGCCACACCCCAATACTTTCCTCTTTCTTCCATTCATTAATCCTGATTTGGCACTCATTCAACTGTTTATTACATTCACCAATTCTGGTGATTCAGTCTGACTTTCAGTGAACACAGAAATATCACCAGTGAATTTTATCAATGAAATCCTTTTCACCTTCAGTTTTAATTAAATTGCTATAAGTTTCTTCAGTTTCACCAATGTTTCTTCAGTGTTCATCTGAACATTTGTGGAGATTACCTGCATCCTTATCTTTAACCATCTTTAATTCAGAATACCAGTTCTTGTTGATTATTGTACATATTCTATGTTACCTGCTGTTCCATATATCTTATATGTACCTTTTAAAAAAATTTCACGCACTCTCACTGTTTCATGCTGTCAAATGTCATGTAAAGATCTGCAAATCCAATAAAGATCTCTTGATTTTTCTTGAACATCCCTTCCACTATCCCTCGATCCTTTACTCCAAATTCAGTTTTCTCAAACAGATTGTCACCTTTGTCTTCCATTCTTCTGCATGTTTTTGTTATTTTTTCAGTAAGTTCTATTCATGAGCTGTTCAGCTATTGCACTTATAGGCGCTTGGTTGCTTCTGTAGTGCCTGGATGGTGTTTCTCCGGCAGTCTGTTGTTATGACTCCTGTCTCATGGATTACGCAGACAAATGTGAATACTCACGTTATTGCCATTTATTATCGCATCATCTAGAGCCTCAAAGAAGTTAAAATTCCTATTCCATTCCTGTGTACTTCAGTATCCTATTATTTACACACTGAATTTTCATAACAATTTTCTTAAAATTTAGTTCACGAACTGGTCCGAGCATGGGGGTCACAACCCGGACCACACGCCACTGTTAAGCACTAATGAAGGACTGGATCTCTTACTTAGATTGCACATAATTCATTAAGGTCAATCCAACACATTTATTTCAAATACATAAATGAAGTTACATTTGAATATGTCTGACATTAAACAGCAATAAAAAAAAAACAATTTCAATATCAGCTGATTTAGTGCGTGAAGTGCGAGTTAAGCCAATAACCAGGTAAACTAAATTTGAATCTGTCTGGCATCAAACGGGAATAAAATACTTTTTTTTATATGTTTAAACTACAGGATTAAGGAATTCCAAATCTTTCCCCTTACTAGGCGGAGGCTGAGCCAGAAACACAGAATGCCCCAAAATCTCAGTTTTGCTGTGAAATCTTACAGGACACCCGAAAGCAGTAACAGACAAGGGGTCGGCGCCCACAAATAACATAGGCCAAGAGTCAGGCCGGGAGCACATCCCACGAGAACTTGTTCACACTATGCTCACCACAAACTGTACACATTCTGACCGAACATCTGCTTGCGGTGGCTCCCAGAAGGACGAAGCAACCAACAGCCCCACACCGTGCTTCTCACACAGGCACCTCAATTTGTACAAACATCTAGGCCAACTCCGGACTCCCCTCTCACTGCGAGGCTTGGCACAATTTATACGAAATGCCTTCCAGGCAACCAGTAACCGCTGCAGGAGTTTCACTATTCACAAACAGCCCCAGCGTAACAGACATCACACACGTGCTTACGCCCGAGCTACAACTCGGCCAGTCTCACCGGCCGCCTCAAACCGACTGCTTCTCGCCGTCTCTCGCGCCCCAGCCGAAAACGCAAAGATGCTCATGCCTGGGGACGCACCAAAGATAAGCCGATTGCTGATGATCGACCAGCGATCTGGCTCAGTCATTATCATAACTGAATTGTGATCTGAGTGCACATCTGTTCCTGGATACACCTTACAATTCAATACCTGACTCCAGAGTGTGTGTCTGGTTATGATGTACTCCAGCTGGAAATGTCTTTACCAGCTAAAGCTCTGCCTCCCTCCTTAAGAGCTGAAAATGCTGAGATACCGAAGCAACCGCACAAATGTCACAGAACACAGGACATAGCCTTGCAGCAAGTCAGCCATCCACATGTGGTGGAATGGTGCAGGAGGGCTCCTCCAAAGGGAGTGCTTGTAACGGTACCACCGACCACCATAAATGGCAGTCAGTGATTACATTAAACCTCTCTGAGGAATTTTTGAGAAAATTGTGACCATGAGATAACCGAATGGGAACAGAACAAACAGACTGGGATTTGTTTCCGAAACACCCCAGCAGAGTATAACCAACACCAAACATTTGAGTGAGGAACAGATGTTCTCCAGCACAAAAGCAAGTCTTATTAATTAAATATTAGTTATGTATTAAAATTAGTCACCAGCCTAATTAGGAATTCTTGTCAAACAATGTAATAAAGCAGAAGACAGTGCTAAGGCTAACCTAACTTTCCTTGACACACACACACACAAAACTCTTTCTTTATATCTGTTCACGTTACAACAGAGTAACGTAGCCTTGCAGATAAATGTAGTACTAATTTGGAAGTCAAACAAATGGCCAATGAGATAGCAAACAGTAGCATATGCCTCACAACAACACGTACCTTGAATCAGGGCTTAATTTCGGTCAGAACACGTTCTGGCACCTCCCAGAAACTCCCTTTCTTCTAATTCTCCCTTTTTTACAGTACAGCACTGGAGATTTGAAATAGTATTAAATCAAAACGTAACTATAATTTTCCGCTGCACCAGAACAAGTGAACGTGACAATGGGTCGCCAATATGATGTGATGGGCAGGAGGTACTGTGTGTGTGTGTGTGTGTGTGTGTGTGTGTGTGTGTAAGATAAGTGGAGTATCATTCCAAAGTTGTGATTGGTACATATCGCCTTTTGTTTACAACTGCCAACAACCTCAGCGATGTAGTAGCAAGGCAACGTCTCATGTGTGTCAATGAGAAATAAATAATGTAAGCCATGTTTGAATGTGAATGTCTTTATAATTTGCTTTCATGAAATCATTTCATTCCATGTTGCAATTTATGTCACAGCTAAAAATCAAATGTGCGTATGGAACAGACATGACTAAAAGTTGGCAGTCTTTCGAGCCGATACGTCCCTTTGTGCACGGCACTCTTGACCTTTGTCTTTATCTGCCCGCACTCTTGTTAGAACATGGTTGACACTCCCAATGCAGAACGGACATGTATATGTTTGACCCATAAGTCTGTCTGTCTGTCTGTCTGTCTGCCCCAACATAGTTCTCAAACGAAAGTTCCAATTTTAAAGCCGTTTTTTTACTTGACAGCTGGTTTAATCAGGACGGTTCTTAGATATATTTCTGAAAGTCTGTTCAGCCATTTAAATGTCATGAGCTATATGAAGTAAAAATGTTTTCCGCCAGCATGCTCTCTTGAAATACATTACGTAGTCCATAAGAATTACATCACGTTACGTAGTGCCAAACTGTAGAGCTCAAAAAGATGTACCTAAATATAAGATTAAGGTTGAAGAATAATGACGATTTTTGTCTTCTGAAATTACCTGTTTCGGCACCCACAAAGCAGAGAAAGTGAGTGTGTGACTCAACTATGAAAGACAAACATATGCTCTTGCTGACTTTTCGTGGTTCTTTTTGAGGTCTACAATTCATTAAAAAATCAAATGATTTTGCTCTAATAGTTTATGTAGCATACTGTAAGAGAGCACGAAGGCAGCCCACTTTTTTGCGACTTGACTTACAACTATAGCCACAGCTTATTTCTTGTGCTACCTAAAGTAGCGAAATATATACTAATAGATAGTAAATGAATATGTCTGTGAGTTAAAGAAAGAAACATGTAAATCTCATAAGTGGTTTTCACGTTACAATCGCCTATCTGTATGTCCATTTGTGAATTCAGTCTTTGTAGTCCACGATTCAGACAGGTCGTGTCTACGGCTTTTTCAGTTTGAATCAGTTTACCTTGTTAGCCATCGCTGCCTCACGGAGAAGCCAACAGACAATCCAACAGGCACTTTAGGAATTAAAGTTCAACGATATTACTCAGTCACTCTATGTAGGTCAATCGCTTGCAGTTCAGTTGTTGTTCTGCTCAGAACCGACAGCACTGTTTCGGTTTGCTCGTAGTGTTTATTTACACAGCGAGACTGTGATTGGACACGAGAGTTTAATAGTTACGTATTTCTCTACAAAAATTAGTGACTTCTTTAAATCTAAAAGACAAACCACAGTTTAGATGTAGAATCCATGACGTCAGCTGTGGCTGGAGAAGACGATGCAAACAAAAAATCAGACGATCCTTCTCCTATGTCATTGTAGCAAAATGAAAATTTCTATAAGTTGGTGGATATGGATACAGACAAAACATCTGTAGACAGTATTGATAATTGTAATGATGATGAAAAGCCAGATTGTCGGTCTGTCGAACAATGTACAGATTATAAAGCTAAAAACCTGTGGTTAATTATTAAAAAAAGGCCAAGTTTTTAGAAGTGTATCTACACTAGGTAAAGGAACAAGAAGTTGTTACTGGGCGTGTTTTTGGACACCTTATAAGCAAGCAAAGTTAAATAGACCGTTTTATGAGTTTGAGACAGAAATTGATCTCCAAATTAAAAATGGTTTGGATATGGGCCGAATACTATGTTCAAATGTAGCTTGATCTAATACAGTGATTCAGATTTCTGACCAGATGACATCAGACCTAATAAATAATTTAATAAAAAGTGACTCCAAACTTTCACTTCTTTTGGATAAAGCCACTTCTCTTTCACACAAAAAAGCTTTGATTGTATAGTTCAGAACATTGTTAAAAGGGGAAACTCCATGACAATTTCTTTGACACTTTTTGAGCTAAATGACACAACAGCATCTGATATCTTGAAATAACTTTTAAAGCAGTTAGAATCACTAGGACTAGGCTGTGAGTTTTTGAAAGACCATTTAATCACTTTGACTTGCGATGGAGCTTCTGTCGTGTTAGGAAAAAAGTCTGACCTTGCAAAGCTGATGTTTCCAAACTTATTCATCTGGCATTGTTTGAATCATCGTTCAGAACTCACCGTGCACAACACAATAGAAGAAGTGATGGGAATTAATCATTTTAAAATATTCATGGATAAAGTTAGAAATATCTTCAGCTGCTCTCCGAAAAACAGCAGTGAGTTGGCAGTTGCTGCTAAAGGTTTGGAGCAAGAAATTTAAAAATTGGTCATATGTTTGACACTTGGGGTGGCCTCCAGTTTATTGGCAGTAAAAGCTGTGTGGAAAGATTGCAGGGCTCTGTACAGTCATTTTTTAGAAGTATCACAGGACACGAAACGAGACTCAAAACAACGGTCTTCTTACAAAGGGCTCTGTAATACATTGTCATCTACATCTTTCGTCTCCAACCTAGCTGTAATGTCTGATGCCTTAGAAGAGTTGGCCGATCTATCCCTACAGCTTGAAAGATCAAGTGTTAACCTTGTTCAAGCTCACAACGACATTACACTTTTATTAAAAGTGTTTGAAAGTCTGGTTGATTCAATGGGACAACATGCAAATGTAGCTAACATTGCACTGGAAAATATGAACTTTCAATGTGTTAAACTTTCTCAAAGCACAAATATTTCTAAGATTCCTGATAAACAGTTTTATCACAGCTTGGCAAATAATTTGTCATCTAGGTTGCATCCGAAAGCTACGATGATGTTATGAATTACATGAAGGCCATTCACCTGAAATTCTGGCCTAAAAACATATCGATCACTTACGGAGAAAATGAGATTTTTCGAATGTGTGACAGATTTAAGATTAATAGCCCTCTGAAATAATGAAGGACTTCAGGGAGTACAAACAGGGTCTGAAACCAGTACTAAACGGAGAAATGCCAACTGTTCTTGTACAGCCACCAATGTTCAAAAATTTTGTATCAATAATAAACAGCATTGCAGTGTCGATTTCAGAGTGTGAACATGGCATTTCTGCAATGAACTTAATTATGACACCACTGAGATCGTCACTCTACATCAGCACTGTTTGTAGTTCATTAAGCATCAGACTTCTGGGACCACCTGTAGCTAGATATGAAAATGGGTGTCTTGGATGGTGAAGGGATATCATTCTGCACTTGCTACACAGTCAAAAGCACAAAGTGATAGTGTATAATGAGGATAATTCTGTATTATGGAAATGTTTTTCTTAATCCATCTCCATTGATTGTGTTTGAAATAATTTCACAGTGCTTACTTTTTCTTCCTTTATTTGAGCCACTGAGTATGAACTTAGTTAAAACTAGGAGTTCAGTTAATAATACATCCTAAAAAGGTACTTTTTAACAATAAATACACAATGTATATTCTGTATAAACTGACTGGTCATATGCCACTGACTTTTGTCAGGATAACAGATGATTGTCATTTTAAGTTAATACGCTATGTTGAAAGTGTAATAAAATTTAAAGGGAAATATTTAAACAAAGTTGTATACCCTTAGGTCAAAGATATATACTGCACGTTGACAGGACTTATTTTATGAGTGAAGGGAAATTAAATTCATATTTCAAACTACAGAACTGTAATCTCAAAATTAATGCTCAGTACAATTTATTATTAATGTGATATTCTTGATTTGGAATTATTTGTAATTTTGTCATGAATGAGTTAACAGATCAATACTCAATCCGACCGATTCAGTTTATTGGTCATTATTGGTTTAACTGTTGAACGGCAAATAGAGCTAAAAATCTACTGAGATGTGGGATTCTTGAAGTTATGAACTGCTGCTTGAAACAGTGTAACATCTTCGTGCAGCCCGCTGAAGTAAAATTGTTTAAATAATGGTTTAACGTACAAACTAATTTTTTATATACACAGTATGTTATTGGAAATGAAAAAGTAATTTTAACAGAGCTATAATGGAACTCAAGAAGCTTTGACATTTTTGTAAAATATTCGCCAAAGATGGATGATTGTTATAAGTGTGACTTTGACTGAAATGGTAGACTTCACTGTGAAGCTGATTTTAATATAAGTTCATGTTTATTTTTGTAATAATTCTCTCTCAATTCCAAATGCGTTGATTGCTTTTCCTACAAGATGTATTCTACATGTAAAACGTTTCTCGGTCAGATTGCAGCAAATGTGTTAACAATTATAATAACAGGTCCCTTTTGATTGTTTGTGGTTTAATAAATAAATATTCAGTTTGCATCGGCTACTCATGAAATACGTTTTTCTCAGTTAAGACACTGTGGGCTTATGGAAAAGAACAAATCTGTCATCTCTATGACGAGTTTATCATTTCCTGATTATTATAACATAAAGAACACTTGCCCACAAAAAGCAAAGGTCCCGAGTTAGAGTCTCGGTCCGGCACACAGTTTTAATCTGCCAGGAAGTTTCATATCAGCGCACACTCCGCCGCAGAGTGGAAATCTCATTCTGGGAACAATAGTGTTTTTTCAGTTCAATTTTTACACTTAGGGTCTCATGTTAATTAAATGGTAAAGACCTTTCTCTTTGGCTAGTAACATAGGAACAACTAAATTTTTTACGAGTGTAAAAGTTAAGTCATAGATATTTTTAGTCTATTAGTTACATTTTACATTCAGAAGGGAATTTATTTATTACCTGTATAAATAAAACTTGTGATTTCTTTTTCACTCACTATCATGAAAGTTTCAAATGACAAAATCTGACTGAAGAACATTACATATAGTCTTTTCCCATGGCAGTGTAACATGATGTGGGGAGGAGAGGAGACGAGAGGAGAGGAGAGGAGGAAGATTACGGCAGCCTCAGGGTGAGGAAGTGGGAGGGGGGAATGTTTTAACTTTATCTTGCATTGTTATCAACTCTGGCATGACGCAACAATCAGCTGCTATGGTACAAAATGCTCACAGAATTAACGTTGCGTGAAGATGTGAGAAATCAAAATTGTGCTAGACCCAGATGGAGCAGGAATATCTTAGTCATTAACTGCTAAATGCCTTGTTGATAAATACTGAACACACGTTCATAAAGCAGCTACAAAAAAACTGAACGTTGTGGCTGGCAGCATTTGAAAATGTGATGTCGTGAGTATGACTTGGTGCCAATACGTGTGAAGCAGAACTATGGAGCAAAGTGACACTGGTATGGCAGATGGTGGAACCTTGTGGTGTTATGTTTTTGATTATAAGATATTATGGTTTAAAAACCTGAATTTCAGAACTGTATTTAAGAAAGAATTTCTCATTGTAAGTCTTATCACAAGTCTCTCTCTGTGGCCAGTGGGGGGAGTGGTAGAAGGGGGGCACCTTACGGCACCTAAAAGTTTAAAAATTAAGCCCTGCCTTGAAAGAACTAGATGCAGCAGTTAATAGAACCAGTCACCAACACACATGATACTAATAGCAATATTGAACAGGGCAGAGCATGAAGTGATTGATTTAAATCAGGAGGTCTATTATTATCATACCATATAACATCATTGCTAGTACACGGTCTCTATACCTTAACGCTACCCAGCTTGCATTAAAGTAGCTAATGCAGTAAATATTTCTTTATTGAGCCCAGTTTGAAGCAATTAAACAGAATGCAAATCTAACTACACTGGCTCTGGAGGGACCTTTGCTTTGCTTCATTAACGAACTAGTTTAGCACATGAGTGCCTCAAAGTGTCATGGTTTGAACAGCCATGCTCATTAACAAATCTTCACAAGTGTGTATGGAAAATGGTGAGTATTCTCATCAATAATTATTCATTAAGTGAAGCACAACAAACTATAACTCTTCAAATAACAAATGTGCTTTGAAAAGTAGTCTTTTAACCCTCTCAAAATATAGTTGGTTGGGCAAATGCCAACACCATTAAATTCAAGTTAAAACACCTTCTTATGGAATGAACAGTAATAAAACTTTGTAATTCTGATCAAAGTGCATAAATGCAACAATTAATAATCTTTTTCACTTCTAATCAGTATTATTATTATTCTTTTAACTAACAACTTTACTATTTTTGGACAGCTTTTAAGTAAGACAAAGTATTTAAGAAAATTAATGCAGAGCGATTTAAAAATGCACTGGAAGTGGTGTATTTCTCAAATTATTTTCACCTTGCAAACTGATGTTCAGGCTGTTCATGTGAGAGGTAATGTCCACAACAGTTTCAAGGTCTGATATCCAACAAGGGTCTTCCAACATAGGTTCACTTTTTCCCTTCTCATGTAAGAATGTTACTATGACCAAACGTAAATCAAAAAATATTTTCTGCATTTTACCTCAACTGATCCAGCGTACTTCAGTATAGTAAGCTATGCCACCGTACTCCGCTCCTAATTCCTCCAAGAACTGCCGAAACTGGCGATGCTTATGCCCATGTGTCTTCAGGTAGATTATAGTATGCACAATAATTTGCATGACGTCTGCTAACGTTACTGATTTTGCACAAAGCGCCTCTCGATGCAGAATGCAATGAATCCACACGTCTCATTTGTGCGTCCTAGCTTTTGGCGCATCCATCTTACGAGTCCTCTCCGATGGCCTTGCATTGATGGTGCTCCATCTGTAGTCACTGAGACTCACCGCCGGTCGGGGTGGCCGAGCGGTTCTAGGCGCTACAGTTTGGAACCGCGCGACCGCTACGGTCGCAGGTTCGAATCCTGCCTCGGGCATGGATGTGTGTGATGTCCTTAGGTTAGTTAGGTTTAAGTAGTTCTAAGATCTAGGGGACTGATGACCTCAGAAGTTAAGTCCCATAGTGCTCAGAGCCATTTGAACCATTTGAGACCCACCGATTCCAATCCATACCGACACCATCAATCGCTTGCTAGACAGCTTGGAGTAAGTCCGCACCTGTAGTAGTCCCTTTCAAAGGTACTAAGTCCAAAACGTCCTCTGTTACAGAAAGTGCGTTATCGACACCTCGTATGTATATCACAACTTGGGCTGTATCTGTAAGATCTGTTGCTTCATCGAGTGCAATAAAAGTAACGAAAATTAATTACAGGTTCCTTGACATTTTAGAAGAAATCAAGGCATAAACCAGATAGTGATGTTGGTCACTTGATCATATTTGTTTTTCGAACATTAAAATTGTCTCTCGTTTCTTCATGTTCTGAATCGCATAATCGAAAATGGAGTTCACATGACGCTTCTTCTGAGGAAGTTGGTGTATGTATCATAGTAATTATTTATGCGCAGTAGCTTGTGATGCCGATCGGAGATGTACGTCCAAAAATCTCCTTTGCTCCCTTGTTTACTGGACAGCAGGTAAAATACCGCGTGTCCCTTCAACCAGTTGACGGCATTTTTCTTTGAGGTGGGGTATAATTCTTCTTCCGGGAATAAAAGCCACGTTGGCGTTATCAAATACGGCGGTTTTCTCTGCATAGTTGCTAATTTTTTTCTGATTGGCAACCATATATTATTTGCATTTCCACAGACAAATTGATGTTCATCTGTGTCAATCAGGTTGCAAGTGGTACGCGAAGGGGAATCAGCCAGATGAATGGAATGTAGTCTGGAGTTCGTAGAAAATTTCCTATTCACAAAATAATACCACAATGACTAGGCCAAACGGCGGCTCTGCACTGGACCAACATTTTATACTCATAAGGCACCTGAGAAACTTTGGATCGATTTTTCACGGGATTTTCCGAGTAGTGCGTCCTAATATTTTAACCACGTGAGGTGTTAGGGGTCCACGCAAAATTTCGAACAAATCCCCGACCCCGTGGTCGTGCCGTCTCCTTGTGAGTTACGGTGGGGAGGTGGCTGATCTCCACGTGACCTGCGTTTACGTTTAGTGATTTTGCTGTCTCCTCTTCGTTTATTGCTGTCACGTCAAACGAAAACAAAATTGATTCCTGTGGCCAGGAATTATCAAGCAAAGTAAAATACATTGATAAGAGTACGGTAGACTAAAATATGTTATTAGTTTCTGATTTTATTTTATTTCCACCTTCCTGGCAGGTGGGCCTTAATCGCCTTGCAGAACAATACTTCAGCTGTTTGCTGCATTTCAAAAGTGCACGTTTTCATCCAACCAATTATGTTACTAGCACCTGCAAACACGATTTAAGTTTTGGCAGAAACTTGTCCAGTTTTTAGGTATAATCTATCCTGGTTGCTTACATGCTTCAGTACTCTCCCCATAAAATTCTGCAGGAATGCAATTATGCGAGACGAAATGCAATTTCGAAACCAAAGACGAGAGTATGTTCCATATCTGGCCTTTGGGTTTACACAGATTTGTGAATGGACCCGAAATACTATGAGCGTAGAATTGCAAGTGGAGAGACACATCCTGCAGAAATCTGCGCACTATACCGTGTTGGCCGTTCGTGCAGCTGCCTCTTAACGTGATGTTATTTCGGCGATAACAGAACCAAGTCAGGAGCATGCCTTAGTCAGCCAAGGTGGCCACTGACTGTCGATGTGGACCAACAAAGAAACGTTTCGAACAGGTTGTAATGGACCTCCACGGAATCGGAATTTTCCACTAGTGCGGAAAGGCCTTCATTACGACACAGTCATGAACCAATGCTCTGTGCAGACGGGTGTTCATTTGGAATGATTCTTGTGATGGTCGGGGCTAGGTTCTCACATAAGGCAATCAATTTAAGAAGTACAAACAGCACATATTCACCTCTGGTGACGGCATTCGAAAAATGTAGTGTTGCACTGTGGTTCCAAATGGACATAAGAGACGTCACTTTGCTACTTGTTGCGCGAGAGTCCTTATAGGTTGGGCCATGGCGGAGGCCTAATCATGCCAGGTTGAAAGTCAGTGACCAGAGAGCTTTCTTACGCGAGAGTGTTTTTTGATGAATGTGCCACTCATCGTGCAAGATCACTGGGCAGCTGATTCTTATTTTATTTCGGCATGAGATGTGCAAAATATCGGTGCTGGACTGAGATTCGAACTCGGATCTCCCTTTTCGTCACGTCTGATGCCTTTGTGTCGATACTTTCCACCGTTCACCGCGCGGTCTGCGTGGCTGCCCCCGGCGGAGGTTCGAGTCTTCCCTCTGGGATGGGCGTGTGTGTCGTCCTTAGCGTAAGTTAGTTTTAAGTTAGATGATGTGGCGGAGGGTACCGTGAGTACCTCTATCGGTTCTCCCTTCTATTCCAGTCTCGTATTGTTCGTGGAAAGGAGGATTGTCAGTATGCCTCTGTGTGGGCTCTAATCTCTCTGATTTTATCCTCACCGTCTCTTCACGAGACGTAGGAGGGAGCAATATACTGTTTGACTCCTGGGTGAAGGTATGTTCTCGAAACTTCAACAAAAGCCCGTACCGAGCTACTGAGCGTCTCTCCTGCAGAGTCTTCCACTGGAGTTTATCTATCATCTCCGTAACGCTTTCGCGATTACTAAATGATCCTGTAACTTTCCAAACGAGCCTCGGGAACCGAGGCATTGGGCGAGTTACAAGATGTTGGGAAATAAATCGGAAAGCAAACCATCGTGAACACGGAACTTGGAAGGCGTCGCTCTCAGCTAAGTTAGTTTGTGTGCAAACATGGTCTTTCAGATGAAGTGCTAAAAATAAAAAAAATTAGAAATAAAAAAAACTAAAAAATTATGCGCGAAAATAGCGCAGCGACTCTGTGACAGGTATGGGGGAGGCGTCGTGGCCAGACCTCGGAATGGTTAAAAAATTAAATGACAGAAAAGGGGTTAAGGGCGCGAGTTTCTAGTCTGCATGTAGTGGATTCGAATACCGCAACTCGCATGAATTTTAATTCGTGGTAATAGTTCCTAGTTAAGAAAAAGTTGAAATGATTCTTGCTACATGTGCTGAAGGTCTGGGTTCGTTTCTCACATCCGGCAATCATTTTTAACAAGCATAAGCAGCATCTCTACCACCTCTGGTAGCCTGGAAGAGAGTCGCTACAGGTTGGGCTCTGACAGAGGCGGAAGTCATGCCGGGTCGAAACTCTGTCACCAGTCACCTTTCTTAAGCGATATATTTTTAAATCAATGAGCCAATTCTGTACAAGGCCGCAGCGCACTTGACTCTTACTGTATTCGAGCCTGAGACGTGGAAAATATTGACGATGGACTGAAATTCGAACTCAGATCTCCCTTTTCGTCACGTTTGATCACTTTCAGATGATGCATTTCCACTGGTTCATTGTCTCCACTTGTCTACAAACTCATAAAGACATTCACAAGAGACACATCCCTGGGTTCGAATCCTGGCATATCACTTTAAGTTGCAACATGAGCACAGCAAAATACTTGTGAGAAATTATTCTGATTTTACCGATTCTCTGGGCTTTGTTAACAACAATGGTGGTACTGGTTTCGAGTCCCAAGTCAGACGCGCAGCTTTTCCTCCTGTCGTGTCAGTTTCAAACATGCGACACAGGTGTTGGTTCCGAATGCCCATTACACAAAACACTTTCGTCTCCTGGTTTCAGTTTGTCATCTCATTGCTAGTTAAAAATGACTATTTCTGACGTTTCATTGCGCTTAGTTAACCATCCGATCAAGTGCTGCGTTCGAATCTCCGGGACACACAAAACTTTATGGCAGATCATTTCGAGTTTCAAGTTGCACACTCTTTGTTACTTGTGACTGAAACCATATTTGAGATATTTCTTTCTTACTTGTTACATTCCATTCCCGGATAGTAGCGCAGTAAGAAAACTCTCGTCGTGTCATTTAAAGGAGGATACTGCTTTCTGAGGTTTCATTTATTACTATAAATTTGAATATGCAAGCGTAATGGCCGTGTAATGTCCAATAACACGTTTCCTGGTATTTGCATTATCGAAGTGTCAGTTTGCATGTAAACCGATAATCACACAGAGCAGTTTTCTCTTGTGGCCTCATGCAGTGAACATTTTGTACAGGCAAAGACTGTACCGAAAACAGAGCAGAGGAACAATGTTAAGAGGACTGATTACAAATCAGGCGAAACACAATTCAGATCGTTCCGTAAAGTTTCTGGCGTGCAGCCGCATAAATTCATCCTCTTCTCCTAATATTTCCGCCGAACACCGTCCTGCCATCTCCAGAGTTAGCCGAGGTGACTGACGCTGCCGCACTTGGTCCGTTCTTTTAAACCCGAGGACCGAACCACTGAATTTATGCGGCTGCACGCCAGAAACTTTATGGAACAGTGCTTACGCCGCAAAAACATTAAGATGGACGACAACTGAGATCGTTCAGATGATTTTGAGCATGACAGTACTTGTTAAATACATGTGCATATGCTATGACGCCATAAAAAGTCACACACACACAGTTTTTTTATGGGGGTGGTGTTGCCGAGTTGGTGTTTATCTCTCACATGTTTTGAATAAATTGTTGTCTATGTATCAGAAAGTTTGTGTTTGGTGAGACTGAATGAAGAAAACTGCCGGTAACTGCAGTGAAATTTTTTTGCCTGGATAGCAGGAAAGTCTCTCTTTGAAAACCAGGTGATGGGATTCTTCTTGTGTGTGACGTCTGGCAGTGAAGCTGCAGACAGAGACCAGTATCAGCTGCAAGAAGCCTGTCCTGTAGTGGAGGTGAGCGACTGGTTAGGTGTAGCGTCCCGAGAGCGAAGGAGCTGACTCGCAGGAATGAGTGTGACAAAATGTGGTAATGAAAATCTTTCAGAGGATGTATAATGCTATTTGTAATGGACGATGAATGAAGATTTTCTTATGAGGGAGATAGAACAGATTTGCTGTAATTTAATACATACACACAATTGCGCACTGTTTTGTACTGTGGGAGGGCCAATACAGTAGGTTTGTTTCAGGACAGATTTGTATTCGCAACAGTTGTTTCCTCGTGTGGCTGTTTTCCTCGTTCTGTGTGCTGTGTGTTTGCAGCAGACAGTGGCAGTTTGTGTGTTTTGTGCAGGAGCCTCTCTGCAGAGGAGAGGGGCAGGAGGCTGTTCCGGGCGGCTGAGCGGGGGGCAGTGGGGGAGCTGAGGGCGCTGATCGCCGCAGGGGCCGAAGTGGGGGCGACGGTGTGGGGGTGGACCGCCCTGCACTGGGCAGCGGGCAGGGGAGACGTCGAGGCGGTGAGGCTTCTGGTGGGGGCGGGGGCGGCGGTGGACGCCAGGACTGACGGTGGGTGGACGCCGCTGCATGTTGCGGCACTCAATGGCCGCGCAGAAGTGGCGGCTGCGCTGCTCGACGCGGGGGCCGACAGGGGGGCCACAGTTGGTGATTGGGGGACAGCGCTGGACCTCGCCAGGCAGTGCAACCACAGGCGGCTGGTGGAGATGCTGTCATGAGGCAGCCAGTCCAGCGAACTCTGTGCAAAAAAACAGGAACTGAAAGAGTTTGTACGAGAGCAATATTCATAATTTTTTAAATAAAGATCGAAAAAACTCAATCCTATTGTGACTCACTAATTTCAGCCCTCCTCGAGTAACATACAGCACACAAATCCTCTAAGCAATGCTGTAGCAAAACCCAGACAACGCCAGATAACAACAAAATAATTCAGGTGACAATGTACAATCCTTCTATCAAGAAAAATGTCTAGAGTACACTTCCAGACTAAACTTGGCAAAAATCAACAGTTCATTGTGAACAAACACAACTGCTCTATAATATCTGATCGCTGGAAAGTATTTCACACCAGTCTGCAAGGTGCTACATCAGACTATTCTAATTTGCAACATACCGAGATTAATGCTATATCAGTTCTATCACCAGAATTTTCGCTCCTGACATCAGACTCAATTTACTTCTCCATATTCAGCAAACATTCTACTCTACCGTACCTGTTGTGTTTAATAACAATGAGATATTAGTAGCAGTATTCACACTACATAATGCGACTATCATCTGGAACCATACAGTCAGTACACATTTAACTAAACACAATCAGACCACAACATGACACGCATACAAAATGTGAAGGAAATCCTCTCTATCTGGTATTGTTGTCTCTACTTGACGTAAAAGATTGCAACAAGCAAAGTAATTCTAGTTGTATTGGAGACAGAACACCGAGGCCCCAGTTTCAGCACACAAAAGCAATTTCGCAACGACGCACACGAGTCTCGACACTCATCGGTCACAACGGCACAGCTGAGACGGTGACGCAAGTCGTGGAGCTACAGGTAATAAAATTACACTTACCTTCACTCATACATCGAGTAAATAAGTGTAGTGGAGAGTGTACGCCAGTCAACTCAGTTGCTGTCACCTCACTTCATTCCCTGTGGCCGTGCTGCGGCCGCAGCTGACGCAGCTCGCCGCTCCCCGCCAGTCCGTGACTCCTGCCACAACTGTCAGCGGCCTCTCTGCTTGTGAGGCGCCAGCAGGCAAACGGCAGAACAGTCCGTGAGGCCGTCACTCACACTTCACTCACAAAGAGTACTGACAAGGCGCAGAAGAAATGCTCGGACACAACATTGCCTTCACGAATCTTTTCAACAGTAAAATTTCTTCTCCGAGACCTTCGTTGTTCACGTCTACACTGTAGCAAGATTCGTCGTTTCCCACAAGCTCTTGGACAGGAGAATCGTTTTCGCTTACGTAGTTCCACAGGAAACGGAATGTCTCCGTGTTGCATGTGGCTGCACGCGGTACAGTCAAGTCCCCTACAGCTGTGTAATAACGTGGCAAACATTTAGTTGAAAACTGTTCCTCGAGCTATGGTTTAAATCGTCCCCTGCTGCTTGATCAACAAAGCGTTTTCTTCTGCCGTGCCGTTTCTCTCCGTCATCAATCATTACATTCAGTTCAGGTGATATTCCAATATTTTCTGCTACTTTGCAACTTTCTGCGTAGTGTCCCAACATTTCTCAGCTGATATAATTCTTCCGCGAGACTGTTGTTAATACTACTTGAAACATACGTTTCTCCGGTTTCAAGTACAACTTTACGTATGTTTATTGCAGCCAATAATTTCAAATACTTCTGAATGCTCCTTAGTTCAATGTGTTGCTCCCGCAGTCCAGGTTATTGGCAAGTTCAACCGCCCATTGTAATCCTGGCAAATTCTCGTAAAATGGATGCATGGCACCTACCCACACAGACCCTCTCGTTGCCGATATTTTCTTTTAAAACTTTCCGTAGCTGCCACTTTCATGTTAAATCAGTTTCTTAGAAACAGCAGTTGTACTGGAGACAGAGGAGAAACGTCATGGGGAAGTATCGCAGTTAACTCGAGTGCTTCTTTATGCCACGTCTTCCCCACATGTGGCACATGTAAGCTGACGTTTCGTTGCTCTGTGTGCAACTACGACTTCCACATCAGACACAATCTGATATTAAACGCTCTTTAAGGAGGCAACAGAGCCATGTTATGCAACTCGCCGAAAGTTCGGCACGCACCTCACGCCCTCCACCTGGTGCTGCCTGCTACTGCGGCTCACTGGAACGGCACAGCATGCTACAGCAGAGGGGAAACAGCCCAGAACTCCGTCCCCTTTCCTCGCATCGTCAAACACGCCGGAATTCACTGCTCATATCGCTCAATAACCGGACGCCAAATAGTCTGAAACGTGTTCCTGTTTAAACTCGTGTATGTAAATGTCTGGTTGGTATCTGAGAAACTGGTAAAATTTATGTTGATATGTAAATAGGTTAATCTCAGAGCAGGACAGCAGAACTGTTATAAAATTAAATTTTGATCGGAAGTATGTGAAGCACGCGCTACACGATGCGAAATCCAGCCTAGCCAGCACGTCAAACAATTCGCCTGCGAGAGAGCATGGCGTTTTCAATGAAACTTACAAATGCTATTTGATTGCAAAACAAATGACTCAGGTTAAAATGTTGCCACTGAATGTTGTTAATGTTTATCTTTAGCCTTGCAAAAATCACTGAACCAGCAGTTTTATGGTAATTAGAGAGCAAATGAACACACAATTTTACGCATCCAACTTTGTGTTCAAACTGTTCCAAAACTCACAAGGTAACACCTGTCTCAGATCATCTACCGATTTCAAACCTCTGAAATGATGCACTTTCACAGATATATCCCGACAATTACACTATCTGACAGTGGGCAATGTAATTAAATATGTTGGCCTACCTCTGAGAACGGAAGGTTAATTTCTTCTGCAACCTATTTAGTATTAGTATAATGACAGAACTGTCAAAAACGAAAAGAGAGGAACTGAAGTTAACATCTGACAAATGAGAGAAAGGTTCCAAGTATAACTATGCTTCACTAAGCCACAACAGCAACACACCCTTTCATGAATTACTCACAACTACACATGTCAGCACACTGACTGGTGCGACGCGCTTACACACTACGAGTAAAATACTTAAAACGACTCGCCACGCAGGAACTGGAGAATTTATTGTGATTTCGCGCGCTGCGTTGATAGCTACAGTGCTGTGCTATAATGCAAAACACATTTTCCACCTTTCCACCATGAATGTTACATCATTTCATATTTGAAATATTTTGTGGTATGTTATTAGTTTCGGGGTAATTTCTACCTTTTGTATTTTTACTGATAGCCTCCAGCTGTTTCAGCACAATATGTCACCAGAACTAAGTCTGAATGCAGTGCTGCACGACCCAGACTGTACATGAGAAAATCATTACAAAATATTATCAGCCCTGTATATGTTTACTTACAGCTGCACAGTAAAGGCTGATATTAGGAAAAATACTTTGTTTTTCTCGCATCTCCAGTTATAGAACAGTTCTAACAGGTGGCGATAATCTCTAGGAGACTACAGAACAATCAGGTGAAGAAAGGTTCAACCGTAATTTCGAAAATGTAATTCAAACGATGCAACGGATGTCTAATTGTGCAAAAAATGTCTTAGAGCTGAAGTGGAAAATAATTAACATAATCGGTGTTGAGCACACCGCTATCGAAGAAAATGGAAAAATCTACAAAGTAATGGAGTTAAATAACTACAAATATTAGAGAGTTTAGTTTTAGACCTCTTTCCTTTGGCAGATTCTTAAAATACAACGTTGTACGCCTGTTTTCACCTCTGCAACTGAATGAAGCGCAGAAAACTGGAGGTTGTCCCATAACGAAAGAGCGGAACATAATTTCTCAGCGGTTCTATAATTACGTGCTTTGTGATGCTAAATCCGAATTTCTTGTTTTGGTGCATTGTAGGAGATCGGCTTCACAACGAAAGATCCCACAAATTTTCACTCTCTTCTCAGATTTTCGTTCGTTTCACGAAGACTATGCGTTTCTCGGAGTTGAAAACCCTGCACAAAATTACAGTAGCCAAACTCTTCTACAAAACGCACCAATCAGGTGTGATTTTCTGACAACGAGGGCTGACGGCGCTAGAGCGCGCTGAAGAACGGCGACTGCCGAAAATTCGGAACGCTCCTTTAACGGCCTTCGTCTGTTGTTCTCTGGTATTACGGCACACTGCAACGGTACGGCACGCTTCAGCAGAGGGGAAACAGCCCAGAACTCCATTTGCGTTCTTCCCATCACCAAACACAACGGCATTCACCGCATATATGTTGTGATAAAAGTAAGGTGATATCTTTTGAAACGTGTTCGTATTTATTTACTCTCGTCTTTTAAAATGTGACTGGTATCTGAGTAATTGTTGAAATTTGATACCGAAATACGTAAATCTCAATACAGTGCAGCAGAACTGTATAAAAATGTATGTGAAGGACACGCTACACGATGCGAAATACCCTGTAGCCAGTTCATCAAATAATTTGCCTGCGAGAGAGCAGGCTGTTTTGAATGTAATTTATATACGCAACTTGTCTACAAAACTAATGACTTAGATTAAAATGTTGGCCCTGGATACTGTTAATCCTTATCTTAAGAGATGGAAACAATGACTGCACCAGAACTGCTTTTGTATTTATAATGCAAATGAACATAGAATTTAACGCATCTGAGTTTGTGTGAAACTGCTTAAAAATTGACAAATAACACCTTTCTGAAACAATTTACCGATCAGAAACGTCTGAAATGATATGATATCTTCACAGATGCATTCTGGTGTGTGGCGGAGGATACTCTGAGTACCACAGGTGTTTCAGCCTTTTGCTGTTGCATTCGCGAATGTGTTGTACTCTCATCAAAAAGTTTGAAATAGACTGAAAAACTTTACGCCCACAAGAGTTAACAGCTTTCATAAGTTTTAGCTCAAAGTATCAGTTGCAATAACGATTAGCAGAAGTACCGAGCGCATCCTTCACGTACTTCCGATCAAAATTTAATTTTTATGCAGTTCTATTGAACTGTATTGAGATTATGAAATTGCATTGTCCTCCTCTTCCAAAAAGCTGCTTCACAACTGTAGTTCAGAAGGTTCATTCTCAGGCTAGGCTTACTGTGACTCAGGAACCAATCGAGAACGGAGCTGAAATTCTGCCGTCTGTATTGACATGCTTCCCATGTATCAATGATTCGGAACGGAGGACTCTAGAATATTCGGTAAGTGAAAGGCCGTGCCAGGTTAGTCCTCAGGGACGGTGCGAGAAGTATCTTCGGACTACTCGTCTGTTAAGAGCTCTGTCTGGTTTTTCGTCCTTTGGCGACAGACCGACGTTGGGCGGCCATTGCTCCCAGAATCCACTCAACTCGTGACGTGTTTATTGCAACCGATCCAGCGCCGTCACGCATGCAGCACGCTATAATCTGGAGAACTTGGCCTTGAATTGTTCTCACTGTCTCAACATGGTATTAGTTAACTGCAGGAGCGTCTACGGAAAGTTCTCAGGACTAATCTCGCTTATAAGCAGTAACAATGGTCACACAGCAGTAGGGACAGAAAGCTGGGTGAAACGCGAAGTCAGTAGCAACGAGATTCTAAATTCCGGTGGCAACGTAGGTCGTAAAGAGAGGTCGACCGCTGGTGTTTAAAGCAGTGAGAGGTAGGATTGCATTAGAGAGATCAGTGGACATCCCGAATGTAAAATGATTTGTGACAAGACAAGCGTTAAAACTGGATCAAACGTGGTGATCGGACGCTTCTATAGACTCAGCAGCAACAGCGGCGCAACAGTTTGAGGGGAACCTGGAGAATATTTCGCGTGAATTTGCTGTCCATGTTACAGTTTTAGGTGGAAACGTTATCCTGCCATCTATACAGGGAGACTGACGTGGCTAAGAATGGTGGTAGGGCCAGAAAATCATAATAAATTAATCCAAGTGCTTTACCCAAAAACTACCTCGAGCCATTAATCTGAGAAGCGACTGGTGAAGATAACATCTTAGGCCTGCCGGTAACAAAGAGACCCGAACTTTTCGAATGTGTTAGGGTAGAACTGGGAATCGGCGATCACAAGGCCGTTACAGCATCACTGAAGACGACTGTAAACAGGAATACAAAGAAAGGTTGGAAGGTCGTTCTGCCTAGCAAGAGCGACAAGAAACAGGCTTCAGACTACCTGAGCAGTCAGCACCAAAATTTCCTCTGCAGTACTAAAAGCGTGGGTATCAATGGAAGAAGTTGAAGAGTATCGTACAGTACACTGTAGGATCACAGCGATGAGTTTAAGGCACTGATTTCCATACAAGTGCGCCTCGGCCCACGCCGGAACACGAGAGAACAGTACAGAAATGACAGAGATCCGAATGTCAACAATGGAACTCGAGCCAAAGAAAGAGTTCTTTGTGGGAAGCGATCCACACCTGTAACATGCTGCGTTACTCTCTACGTGACGAAAACCTGCGTAAACATTCGGTCTGGTGGTTTAGGCAAAAATGCTTACGGCACTTTTATCCACGTACAAGTAGCTTCAGGGGGCGACATTTACGCCGCGGGGAAAGTCGTAGGTGGGGGCGCGACGCGGAATGTGGGCAGCGAATCCGGCCGAGGGCCGCGCATGCGCAGAAGCGGCGGTTGGGGCGGGAACAGGCGGTAGGGGCGCTGCGAGCAGAGAGAGGGGGGGAGAGACAGAGAGAGAGAGAGAGAGAGAGAGACACAGAGAGAGAAGACCGGCCACGCGACGGGGAGGCCGAAACTAAATCGCGATTATCACTTAGAATATAAAATCTGTAACACTGTTTGGCGATTCGAGCTCCAGTTCTACTCAACAATTCAAAATTCAGCCGTGATCGCAGACACCAGCGTCCGGCTCGATGTTAATGTCACGATATTACAAAGATATTTTCCCCCGATCTACCAATAATTTCGCAGTTGTGTCTCAGCAGGTTACATCTACCTAATGGCCGTATACGGTGTACTAACACTAAACGCTATTTTGATAAGTTGTTTCACTTACGAGACAAAACGTTATGTTGCAATATGAAATTTCTTCTGCAAACGTCAGCCATACGCAGTGTCATAACAATAACAAACTACACAGTTACAATTATGTGAAATACGGACATGTTTTCATCACTCGAAGTATGTCGGTACAAAATCCCCCTGATGTAACGCTGTGTCCAGCACACGGCAGGCCGAGTACACAGCCAGACCGCCCGACACACACACTGCCTGCTACTGCCGTGAAAGGAAGCAACACCTGTGCTGTCGGCAACAGACCTACAACGAATATGATTACAACGATACTACAGAAGTTGAGTGCAATTGTCAAATTCACAACTTCGTTCAGATTTGTGGCCCAGACTTCTAGAAAATTGACACAGAGAATAGGACACCCCGTTCGCATTTGTCATTTAAGTGCCAACACGAGATATTTCTGCATTATGGGCATTTTCCAAAAAGCGTGAGCGTCCAGTTTACTGGCAGTATCAACTCCTGAACCCAATCGAGGGTGGAGTACAGTAGAAACAGACCAACACTTCACCACCACTTACACACGTAATTTCATTGCCGCATCGGACGCAGTGCAGGGCGGCTATCCTTGCATAAAATATTGCACGGTTTCGGCAGACAGCTGTGAATTCTGTATGTCTGGAGAGACGCCCACACGGCCGTACCTTTTGAATACAGCGATTCTCGTCCGCCCACCCAAGTTAGCTACTCTGGATGGCGAGCGCATGTTCCACTGAGTCTAACTTTTGAAGCTTTTGTTCCATTGTGTCTAACTGTTGCTGTGTTTGTCTCTGGTGTTGTTCCATTGTGTCTAACTTTTGAAGATTTTGTTCCATTGTGTCTAACTTTTGAAGCTTTTGCTATGTTTGTCTCTGATTTTGTTCCATTTGTTGCATTAACTGTAATAACAATGCATTAGTGTCTGGAATCTGTTCCTCTACGCTTTTCGGCAGTGCATTTGCACCGGCAACATTCACATTTTGACAAGCAGAAAATGTGTCTTGACTTATTTGAGAAAACGGTGAGGACGCAAAACCTGAATCTACAGAATTTGCAAGATTGTGTCCTGTCATTTCGGATTCCTGAGGCGAGCTGTTGCCGACCGATCGATCGATAATGCTTCCCTGTTCACTAATTGTTTCACTGCCTACACCATTATTTGCAGCCCGCTCCATTTCCTTATGCACAATTACCAAATTACTATGTTGAACATTAGTTAATTCATTACTCGGTGGCGCTAACACACTGCTTTCGTCTTCACTGTCATTTCTCAGTTTACTTTGGAGCCTACTATTACGTTTTTCACACGCCATTATTGTCACAATATTTCACACGACAACACAGAAAAGCACAATTTGAAGAGCAAAATAAGAAAACACATTAACATAGCATTGAAAATAATATCTCGTTAATTGCAAGTGCAGCTGCGAAATACTTGGTGCAAATCTACATGCATGCCACAACTGTTTTACTGTACAAGAATGAAAAACTACAACTACAAAGGAAATTCTCTCTACAATTACGCGCTAGCAATAAACAAAGGCTGCACTAATTGCACAAACTACAAGAAAAAATCAGAAGATTCCAGTGAGGTATCCTCGGCTAAGGGTCGACATATGAAACGTCCCCTTAGAAAAATTATACATGATTGTGCTTAAACTGACACACAATATTTTTTTAGCGCAACGCAATCTGACTTCCAATAATCCCTATAAAGAATGGCCCTGACTAACATGAACCTATGCCTTTCACAAATCACTTACCTCACAAAATCTTCGTTGCTCGAACTACTGCAATACAGCGAGCGCCACTACTGCCAGCTAAATAAAAGTTTCAAACTACTGAAGGCACTAACTACTAATAGGCATAGTTAGGAAATGAAAGATTTTGATACAGAACAAACATGTATTTACCTTAATAGTCATAATATATATAGCAGTTCATGACATCCATTCTTACAAATGTACTGTTTCTCTCACTTCATCACATCCACCACTGCTGGCGGCTCACCTCCAACTGCGCAACGCTACGCGCTGTTCACATCCAACTGCCCAACACTACAATGGCGAATATTACAACAATGCCAACCAGCCACAGACTGCACACAGCACAGCCAGTGATTTTCATACAGAGTGCTACGTGACGGCGGCGTTACCAATATAAGAACCTAAACAGCCTACTTACAAGCTAGATTCACTGTTGAATGAGACATCCACATCAGGGAACTTTAGATTTTTCATGAGAGATTGTGTAATTTTTACTGTGAGCTGTTTTTGATGTTTATTAATTATTTCTCTAACGTTCGTGAGAGTAAGAGTTTGTTATCGGTGCCGTCCATTGTCACTGTTAATAAATGTTGTAATATGAACTACATACAAGTAATAAGATATCAGATAATTCTTAAAAAATGTCGTTAAAGGCATATTTCACCTAAGAGCATTGTGCACATGCTCCGTCCAAGTCATATTTATTTAAAGGAGTGTTTCATTCAGTCATGTGTATAAAATGGTTTACTTGCTGTCTGAAGCACTGGCAGTAAGCTCTCAGCAAGTGTTCGGAAACGTGAGGTACTTTGTCTCGGTGGTATCTACTCCGAATACAGTACAAAGACGCACACTGCGTGGAACAGAAATTGCAACGTAATATCGAGTACGCATCTAACACACGGGTTTGCAAACGTTTCCCCTGACGGAACACTTCGAGAATCTTGTTAATTTTACGGAACGCCTGGTTTGTTTTGAACGTTAATGAAACTTTAAAAAAAGAGAAGGATTTGTTTTATTCGGTGATTACTTCAATGTAGCTCATGATTATTAACACAGGAACCATAATAAAATGAAATAAAAATTAATATCGTCAAGATGTTGACGAAAAAAACTCCATGTTATAAACATTTTTTCGTGGAGCACATATTCTGTCCTCGCGGAGCACCAATGTTCCACAGGACACAGACTGGGCAACCCTACTCTAAGAAAATGCTCTGTGTTGAGTGCAGGGTGAAAGAGCACCGGTTAGTTTGAGACACACTGCGAATCTGTATGTCATCCTCAGCAAACAAACAAAACACAGTTGCACAGGTGCGTCTAATTTTGGCTTCCAGAATGAGATTTTCACTCTGCAGTGGAGTCAGCGCTGATATGGAACTTCCTGGCAGACTGAAACTGTGTGCCGGACCGAGATCGAATCTCGGCACACAGTTTTAATCTCCTAAGAAGTTTAATTTTGGCTTACTGAAAAAGACGCACCGTCCAAAATACAGGGGCGAAAAATTCATTAACTGGATAGAATTGGAGTAACATTTTTCCCAATACGTATACTGGGTAACATGGGACTAGTACCATCGCCGTAGTTGTTTTCAAATCGATAGTTCTTTTAACTTTTTTGTTATGGCTGACAGTAAACACTGAATGTTCGCTACGAGACTGTTTCTCCCATCCCGGGCTACTTATCGTTACAACGCAGGAGCACTGTAACAGTGTGTGTGTGGGTGGGGGGAGGGAGGGAGGGAGGAAGGTTTTGGTGCTCGGTTCCTGTCTGAGCTGGCTGCATAGGGTTAACTGCCTTTGGTTTACTTCGAACCGGCGGCCATTTGTGTAGCCATTCGACATCTGTCTTACTGCAGCTACGTTACAGTATACTGTATTAAGCGAGGTTCGAACGACGACCCCGAGCTGGCGCCCAGGGAAGTTGTGCAACGCGATTAATTCGTTTTGCAAAAGATTTTAATTGGGATGAAACTAATGCACTGCTAATGGCGCCATTTGTAGTTGCACCGATAGCATTTTGTGTGCAATAACATGCAGAAAACACGTTTATCTGGGAATTTTTTGAAACGTGCAGCTTCTGTACTTTTAACTTGCATAAATGGGTTCAAATTTTGCACGAAGGTAGGTGAATGGATAAAGTAAAAACGAGGCAAGGTACTAGCTACACACGGTTTCAGTTTTCAGTTGCTACGACGTGCCATTTTGGGCTTCCACACGCGCATCTTTACATGTGTAAGTCAACAGGCGCGACCGATACGTGGCCGTGTAAACCCCGCTTAATGTGCCAACTGCATCCTAGAGTCTGAAATGACTCCGCCAGTTTGCTGTTTAGGTTGTATCTTTGCGCTACGACATACCTGACAGACGCAAATGCACAGGGTGACTCAGGAGGAACGTTCGATATTCAGGGATATTCCAGCGACAATCATTCGAAGCAATAAACGCCTTAGCAAACGTATACTCTAAAGCACATACCTTAAGAGCTGTGACCTCCTCTTCATCTTCGATACTGTGAAGCAAATCGCTTCTACTGCCAGCTCTTTGCTTTCCATATTTTGAGAGGAGGTGTAAATAGAGATCAAAAAGTTTCAGTATGAGGGTATTGCTGCAATGTATACGAAAGCCAGCATGATTCCGATGCTTGTATATAATCACCGACGTGTAATCAAGGGTGTAGTGTGATGATAGAAACTAATGTGTTATCTTCATCAGTGAATGTTTCGTTATGTTTTCTTTCTGTTACCCAATAATTGTATTGTGTTACGCCTCAGTCGGGCAGGTAGTTTAGAAAATTTTAACAGGGAAGTGGATAGGTTAAAGTTAGATATAGTGGAAATTAGTGAAGTTCGGTGGCAGGAGGAACAAGACTTCTGGTCAGGTGAATACACGGTTATAAATACAAAATCAAATAGGGGTACTGCAGGACCAGGTTTAATAATGAATAAAACAATAGGAGTGCGGGTAAGCTACTACAAACAGCATAGTGAGCGCATTATTGTGGCAAAGTTAGACACGAAGCCCATGCCTACCACAGTACTACAAGTTTGTATGCCAATACGCTCCGCAGACGACGAAGATATTGATGAAATGTAAGATGAGATAAAAGAAATTATTCAGATAGTGAAGGGAGACGAAAATTTAATAGTCATCGGTGACTGGAATTCGATAGTAGGAAAAGGAAGAGAAGGATAAGTAGTGGGTGAATATGGAATGGGGGTAAGGAATGAAAGAGGAAGCCGCCTGGCAGAATTTTGCATAGAGCGTAACTGAATCATAGCTATCACTTGGTTCAAGAATCATGAAAGTAGGTTGCATACATGGAAGAGGCCTGGAGACACAGCAAGGTTTCAGATAGATTATATAATGGCAAGACAGAGATTTAGGAACCAGGTTTTACATTGTAAGACATTTCCAGGGGCAGATGAGAACTCTGACCACAATCTATTGGTTATGAACTGTAGATTAAAACTAAAGAAACTGCAAAAAGGTGGTCCTTTAAGGAGTTGGGACCTGGATAAACCGAAAGAACCAGAGGTTTTGGAGAGTTTCAGAGAGAGCATTAGGTAACGATTGACAAGAACAGGGGGAAAGAAACACAGTAGAAGAGGAATGGGTAGCTTTGAGAGATGAAATAGTGAAGGCAGCAGAGGATCAAGTAGGTAAAAAGACAAGGGCTAGTAGAAATTTTTGGATAACAGAAGAAATATTGAATTTCATTGATGAAAATATAAAAATGCAGTAAATGAAACAGGCAAAAAGGAATACAAACATCTCAAATCTGAGACCAACAGCAACTGCAAAATGGCTAAGCAGAGATGGCTAGAGGACAAATGTAAGGATGTAGAGGCTTATCTCACTAGGGGTAAGATAGATACTGCCTACAGGAAAATTAAGAGACTTTTGGAGAAAAATGAACCACTTGTATGAATATCAAGAGCTCAGATGGGAACCCAGTTCTAAGCATTCCACTAGAACTATTGACAGCCTTGGGAGAGCCAGCCCTCACAAAACTCTCCAACTGGTGAGCCAGATGTATGAACAGGCGAAATACCGTCAGACTTCAAGAATAATATAATAATTCCAATCCCAAAGAAAGCAGGGGTTGACATATGTGAAAAATACCGAGCTTTTAATTTAATAAGCCACGTCTGCAAAATACTAACGCGAATTCTCTACAGACGAATGGAAAAACTGGTAGAAGCTGACCTCAGGGAAGATCAGTTTGGATTCCATAGAAATGTTGAAGTACGTGAAGCAATATTGACCCGATGACTTATCTTAAAAGACAGATTAAGGAAGGGTAAACCTACGTTTCTAGCATTCGTAGACTTGGAGAAAGCTTTTGACAGTGTTGACTGGAACACTCTCTTTCAAATTCTGAAGGTGGCAGGGGTAAAATACAGGGAGCGAAAGGCTATTTACAATTTGTACAGAAAGCAGATGGCAGTTATAAGAGTTGAGGGGTATGAAAGGGAAGCAGTGGGTGGAAAGGGAGTGAGACAGGGTTGTAGCCTCTCCCCGATGTTATTCAATCTGTATACTGAGCAAGCAGTAAAGGAAACAAAAGAAACATTCGGAGCAGGAATTAAAATCCATGAAGAAGAAATAAAAACTTTGAGGTTTTTCGATCACCTAGTAATTCTGTCAGAGTCAGCAACTTGTAAGTAGGCTGTTTAGGTTTTCTTATTGGTAACGCCACGTAGCGCTCCGTATGAAAATTACTGGCTGTGCTGTGTGCAGTCTGTGGCTAGTTTGCATTGTTGTCGGCCATCGTAGTGTTGGGCTGTTGGCTGTTAACAGCGCATAGCGTTGCGCAGTTGGAGGTGAGCCGCCAGCAGTGGTGGATGTGGGGATAGAAATGGCGGAGTTTTGAAATTTGTAAGACTGGATGTCATGAACTGCTATATATATTATGACTTTTGATGACTATTAAGGTAAATACATTGTTTGTTCTCTATTAAAATCTTTCATTTGCTATCTATGCCTATCAGTAGTTAGTGCCTTCCTTAGTTTCAATCTTTTATTTAGCTGGCAGTAGTCACGCTCGCTGTATTGCTGTAGCTTGAGTAACGAAGATTTTTGTGAGGTAAGTGACTTGTGAAAGGGATAGGTTAATGTTAGTCAGGGCCATTCTTTTGTAGGGATTTTTGAAAGTCAGATTGCGTTGCGCTAAAAAAATATTGTGTGTCACTTTAGTGAATCTTTGGGTACGTTCAGTTTTGCTCAGCTGTTTGAAAAGCAAATAATGTAAGAGGTTTATCAGCACAGTAATTTAGAAATTGTTCTAAGGGGACGTTTCAAAGTTAACTGGAAGGGCAGCTGAGCGGTACGGACGGTGTCTTGAGCAGAGGATATAAGATAAACATCAACAAAAGCAAAACGAGGATAATGGAATATAGTCGAATTAAATCGGGTGATGCTGAGGGAATTAGATTAGGAAATGGACACTTAAAGTAGTAAATGAGTTTTGTTATGTGGGTTGCAGTAGGTACTGGGAGATGAAGAAGCTTGCACAGAAAATAGAGTAGCATGGATAGCTGCATCAAAGAAGTCTCTGGACTGAAGACCACAAATACAAAGTATAATTCAATTCCTCAAGTAAAAGTGGGTGAATTCAAAAGCTGGACACAAACCGTAAGTTTTCGGCCGTGGTTTTTTGTCCAAAATATTATGTACCCACTCCCATCTACATGTATTAGAAGTTTGGAACAGGAATTTCAGAACACCCTGTAGCTCAATGCAATTGCTTATCCACGATCGCATTCGTTCCGGTAGTTCCTGATTTTTAGTATGTTAAGCTGTAAAGTCTAAGGTCTCGACGTTAGAGTGGACGTGTACATGTGCACATTCGAAAAAACACCCGAAATCACGACAAAATCTTTTTCCTTTATGTCTACTTTCCAGTGGAAATTTCGGTAAACGCAGCGTCAATAAAATTTGTAGAGCATTTTTCTGCAATCTTGCATCTACGATTATTTGTCTCCATTATGGGTTCCTAGATATTATGCTTTAAAAATATGTATGAGTTAGGAGAGTAGTTCTTTCCAGGGAAATTTTGAGAAAAATTAACTGACAACAATGTAGTACAGCATAAAATACCCATAACACATAAAAGCTGCAATGGGTTAATCCTGAGCCCTAGTTAGAAATGCCGAGATAAGGGAAAAGGAAGAAGAGCAGTAGTGTAAGTCTGCACACCATTTTAGTTGACATGTTACAGTTTCCAGTCTGTAACATCCCAAAAGGACGTTAATGCATTTAAACTCTTGTTTTTCTGCGGGTATTAATCGACATGCGAGATTTTGCTCATCACTCCAGGTAATTTTCGATAGCGGGTGTTCCAGACTTTGTATCGTTTGAATTACTGATTAAAATTGCTATATAAAACGCTGGTGTGTTTTGTGACCAATAACTAGCAACAATTGCTCCTGACATTACCAGCGAGATATTGCTCATGTGTAGCCTGCTAGATGAACCCGTCGTCGGCGAACCTATCAGATAATAGGATGCACAAGTGTGTAAGAGGTCACAGGTAAATGATGCTCACTGCTGTATGTTACATATCACTGAAATAAAACACAGCTTTAATCAATGACGATCACAGCTCTTGAATGATATTTCCGCCTTCTGACTGTACACACTTCCTTGTTCTATATTAAAATCATGATTTTGGCCTTAAGTCATTATCAGGTTCACTGGGTATAATCAGACATTGTTAAGTGAAGTCATCGTCAAGGTCTATTGAAATGGATGTCACAGCGTGCAGAAAGTCCAAAATCGTCTGAATCTGTGACAAACAGGTAGCAAATATGTTTTCCAGTCATTAAACAATCGAGCCACAGAATGAACATTAGTACAATAGTTACATGTGTAGTGAATTTGGTATGAAAATATACTATGTAAGATACTGATGGACTAATGCCGAAAGATGAATAGCATAGGTTGTATGTCCCTGTACGATAACACATGTTCACAGGAAGATCATAGGTACATAAAATCATACATCTTTGGAAGAACTATGTTTTCTGCGAATACGCTTACAAATACATCTTTGGAAGATCAGTGTTTTCTGTGTCTACAAGATGTAAACAGCATGTTCATAGCATGAAAATGTGACACCATGCCGAAAGGAATACCCACATCATACACAGGTTTAAATGAGAAACATGTCCATGTGTCATACATACCATACTACAGAAAATTACGAGAATTTGCTTTTGCCAAAGTCGACGGCGAAATGAATCAAAGTATCAGCAGCTCGAATTCGTGCAATCTCTACTATTTCAGTTCTAGGGAGATGAGAAGCCAACATAACGTGACACCATTGAACTAGTGTTAAGGATACGAATTTCATTGGCGCAAGGACGATGAAGACGCCTCATTTAATGATACACAAACGGTAAAAAAGCAATGAATAAATTCTAGTGTCCCGTTTCACCCTCGGCTTTGACCACAGAGTGAGCATTCGGATGCACGGACTTGATTTTCTGTTGTCGACACACACTGCCACAGTGGGCACGTGACCTCGGGGCGGCGTATGTCTGTCCGTAAAACGTCCCACAAAGTTGGAATGCCGCCATATCCTTAGTACCGACAGAGTGCCTTCGTATGTGCTCAGTATTTGGGACAGGCGTTTTGTAGACGCCATAACAATTTGCTTTCGATACCTGGAATAAATTCTTCTCTCAGCTTAGATGAGTAAAATGAGCGGGCGTCGTCTAACTGCACCGTCACGTCAGCGTGTGTTCACACTGTCTGTCACGTCATGTCACGTCAATTCGCTTAGTCTGTGTGAGAGTATAGTATTGCAACTGAGGAAACAAGGTTGTTAATGGCCAAAGCAAACCTCATAAATTATGTTCTTGATCAGTTTTGTTTGTGCTAAGACGTGAAACAACATTTCAAAACGTCGACATTTCTGTGCTGTGGGAAAGTGAGCATCTGTTCTGTTACTGTCAAACCTAAATAGTTTTGTCGCTTTCGGATATCTCACACTGCTTGTGTAAAAACATCCAATGCAAAAAACCTCCAAGTCGGCATGAAACATTTACAATTTGCACGAAAATAAAGCACAATAATAAAATAATGATTAAGAAGATACAAAGCACAATATCCACTACTATAACACGCGTGAGTGCGGCAAAATAGGTTAACTTACGATGTTAGCAGACGATGATACTGTCGACATTTACTTCCCGGGAAACCTTGACCTGCTGTGACGTGACGTGAGGTGACGGTCTGTTGACGACTTGACTGAATGCCGCCATTTGAAATGCATTGTGCAACGTTTGGCGGGACTCAATGGCCAAGATGAACTGTTCTTAAAAAGAGTCATGCCGAGATCACGTGATGATTTCTGCTTAATGTTGACAACGTGAGCGTCACGCAGTGCACACTCCAGAGATTTTTCTACTCTATGGCTTTGACCGACGTCATATCTAAGTCACAGGCGCTACATCTGAAGGCAATGAGGTTTATTCCTAAAGCAAAGAATGTATCGCAGAAAAGAAAGATAATACACATACATACAATAAAATTTCATAGCAGCTCACGCGAATTAAATAGCCACAAGTTATATCGCAAAGAATTTGAGGTAAGAAAAAAGAAAGCAACAACATTAAAAACAACCAGGCAAAAAATAATTTTTAGAATGAGAGTTTCACTCTGCAGCGGAGTGTGCCCTGATATGAAACTTCCTGGCAGATTAAAACTGTGTGCCGGACCGAGACTCGAACTTTTTTTTTTGAACGTATATAGACTTTTATTTACAAAATAACAATTTTCGTTTTACAATTACAGTTTGCGTTTTACTTCTAAAGACGAGACAATCCAGTCTTTGCTTTTATTTTTCTGTTACTGTACTGTCCAGGTAATTATTTCATTTGGTGCTTTTTTATATATATATATTTCGAGAGTTTGTCAGTCACATTTTGTTAGTTGTTTCTTGCACTGTTTATTGTTGCAGTTTAGCTTTTTCTGAGTCTTCGTACACTACATCTGTACGTGTGGCAGAATGGATTGGGAATAAGCATTGATTGTACGATCTAGTTATTTACAGAGAAAAATTAGCAAAAAAAAGTTATTTTATGGAAAATTTACTCATTACTAGTTATGTTATTATTATTATTGTTATTATTTTTGTAGATATTTTGAGTTGTGGATGTGCTCTATTCATTTTACAATAATGTTGAGTTATTACTATCTTCTTAGTAAATCTTGTGTTAGAAAACAAGGGGGAGGCATTTCACGTTGGGTCTTGAAAACGAGACCTTAGTGGGACATGCACTAGGCATGAAATGAGTTTGACAGAAATATTAACAAGTGTATCAATTGTCCGCTTTTGTTTGATGAGTGAACTCGGGACCTTTGCCTTTCGCGGGCAAGTGCTCTACCGACTGAGCTACCCAAGCACGACTCACGCACCCTCCTCACAGCTGTACTTCTGGCGGTACCTCGTCTCCTACCTTCCAAACTTCCTGTCTTTGCAGGAGAGCTTCTGTTAAGTTTGGAAGGTAGGAGAGAGGTACTGGCAGAAGTAAAGCTGTGAGGACGGGGCGTGAGTCGTGCTTGGGTAGCTCAGTCGGTAGAGCACTTGCCCGCGAAAGGCAAAGGTCCCGAGTTCGAGTCTCGGTCCCGCACAAAGTTTTAATGTGCAAGGAAGTTTCATGCATTAAATTAATTATTATCACAGTTTATGCAAGCAAGTGAAAGAACCATAGACGGCCTTTTAAGTCCGTAATATCACTCGTAGTAAACCCTTAATCTATATTTACACCTACAGGGATACTTTGCAAATTACATTTACGTGCCTGGCAAAGGGTTTATCGAACCACCTTCACGATAATCCTCTATTATTCCAGTCTCAAACAGCGTGCGGAAAAAACGAACACGTACATCCTTCTGAGCGAGCTCTGATTTCCTTATTTTATGATGATGATAGTTTCTTCCCGTGTAGGTCGGCGTCAAAAAATATTTTAGCCTTCTGAGGCGAAAGCTGGTGGTCGAAATTTCGTGATAAGTTTCTGCCGCAACGAAAAACGCCTATGTTTTAATTATGTCCGCCCCAAATCCTGTATCGTGTCAGTGACACTGTCTCCCCTGTTTCTCGATAATGCAAAATGTGCTGCTCTTCTTTGAACACTCTCGATGTAGTCCGTTTATTCTGTCTGGTAGGGATCCCACACCGTACAGCAGCGCTCCAGAAGAGGACGGACAAGCGTGGTGTAGGCAGTCTCTCTAGTAGATCTGTGGCATCTTCAGCCAATAAAACGCAGTCTTTGGTTCACCTACCCACAACATTTCCTATGTATGATTTCCAATTAATGTTGTTCTTAATTGTGATTCTTAGGTGTTTAGTTGAATTTACAGCCTTTAAATTTGACTGATTTATCGTCAAACCGAAGTTTCACCGATTCCGTTTAGCACTCATATGGAGAACCTCACACTTTTCATTATTTATGGTCAACTGCCAATTTTCGCAACATACAGATATCTTTTCTAATCGTATTGCAAATTGGTTTTGATATTCTAATGACTTTACTAGATGGTAAATGACAGCATCATTTACAAACAAGCCGGCCGGAGTGGCAGAGCGGTTCTAGGCGCTTCAGTCTGGAAGCGCACGAGCGCTACGGTCGCAGGTTCGAATCCTGCCTCCGGCATGGATGTGTGTGATGTCCTTAGGTTAGTTAAGTTTAAGTAGTTCTAGGGGACTGATGACCTCTGAAGTTAAGTCCCATAGTGCTCAGAGCCCATCTACAAACAACCTCAGACGATTCATCGTTTGTCTCCGAAATCGTTTATATAGATAAGGAACAGCATTACCTTGGTATCATTAAGTGCATAAGAATAACGTTGGGGAATTTATAAAGGAATGCAGAGTTCAGCAAACAGTTCATTCGCATATCGCCTCACGGCAGCAAAGCAGAACTCGGAGGTCGCTTCTGGGCACAACAGGTCGAATCGCCATACTGGCGTACAACTTAGCAGTCAGGGTGCACGGAGCAACCACGAGAGTGACCCTGCAGCCACACGAAGCCACACTGCAGACCGTAACCCCGGGTGTCTAGCAGGCAGGCAGCTCGGCTGCAGGCACTCAAGTCGCCTCCTCCTAGTCGACTCCCGGCCGTCACTGGCACCGAGGTGGAACCAGCCTCCACCAGGAAACACAAGACACCTCCACCCTGCTGCGCTCCACTGAGTTCTCGCTTGACACCACTCAACTCTCCAATGTCGCTAGTCTGTAGGTAGTAGAATGCACGCTACAAGGCATCCACCTTGGACCTGTTCTTGAAGTAACCACTTTCTAACAGCTCATTGTGTCATTGTGGTGCCAACTTCCACCTAAGCTGCCGCTGCAGATGCAGTACGGTACGCCAGAGCCATACGCCAAACACAATTGTTTTCCCTCTCTGTAGTCCCACGTGGCCGTTTGGAGTCCAATCTCATTGGCTCCGCAGTACATTGTCGTGACCGCTTGTGGCACCAATGATGTACAGTGGCAACATTCGGGGCAAGTTTTTCTGTAACGTTGCAGAAGGAACATGGACCTTCTTGTAGCCCTAATACACAACCTCTTTCAGCCCCAGTGACAAACATCAAATGGCAAAGTCCAATTTCAAAGATAAATGAAATGTCATGTGACTAGGGCCTCCCGTAGGGTAGACTGTTCGCCAGGTGCAAGTCTTGCGATTTGACGCCACTTTCGCGACTTGCGCGTCGATGCGGATGAAATGATGATAACTAGGACAAGACAGCACCCAGTCCCTGAGCGGAGAAAATGTCCGACCCAGCCGGGAATCGAACCCGGGCCTGTAGGATTGACATTCTGTCGCACTGACCACTCAGCTACCGGGGGCGGACAGTTTCAAAGGTAATTAACGCTCACGAACGTTGCAGAAAGTATTTAAAGGAATCCTGATTTGCATCCCCATAGTGGCGCTGCTAGCCACACTCTTGTGCGACTGGCACTGCTCTTAAATCTGGATAGACATCATCATTCTGAAGCAGAAAGACGCCTCCCAACTTACGTTTATGTTGCACAACTGCTCCTTGGTGCTGCGATTTTCAGATCCGACTATAGGGGTGCAGCTTTCTCTGTTTCGAAGGAATCCCTCCCTGGCGTACCCCCCTCGCCACCCCTCCCCTCACAGCCACTACCTACTCCCCCCCCCCTGCTGATGTGGTGCCTTTGTCTTTTCAACTAATATCTTAGTAGCGCAGTTTTCTCGTGAATAGTAGTCATCTCGATACCTCGCACTTACTACAATATATACACACACTAAGCGGTACCTGGCGGCATTCAACTTCCCGGACTGCCGTGGTGGTCATGTGTTCGCTCATTAGCGTATTTCCTGCATAACGTATCCATCGACAATCATTTTGTTCAACAAATTTATTTTTGTTGCAAACGCAGTTATCGACGGGTTTACATAACGATACGATATTGCAGTGCCTGTGATATTCCGAATTACGACGTGAAGCTCGCTTCGCCGTGCCTGCATCGTAAGTCGGAATAACACAGGCTCTGCAATGGCGTATTCATCCTCCGACTGTAGGCAGGCGACTTTCTACAGAAACGTCTCCCCTGTGTTGGAATACACATAATGGAGGTAAGAGTACAGCTTGCAGACACATGGTTGACAACAAACAGGTGTTTGCGGCTGGCCGCGGGTCTCGCTCGGATAGCCTAATCGTAAGGCGGCCACTCGCGACGAGTGGGACGTCCGGGTTCGAGTCCCGATCCGGCACAAATTTTCACTGTCGTCATTCCACTCCACAGCTTATGGTTGTCCATATTCGCAATTTCGAATATATTTAATGCACAAAGGGCGTTCAAAAAGTTTTGCACAGTCGTCTCTAATTTTTTTATTTTTTGAAGGAGGAGAATGAAATTTTTTGTGAACATACTTGGAACATTTAGCTCTACATTGAGCCTACACTATGTAGCCTCCATCAGCTGTGACGCATCTGGCCCAACGTTCTTTCTATGCACTTTGGTAAAATTCTGGGGATTGACTTTTACACCATCGCGTGACACAGGAAATAAGTCTCACTATCAAATGTTTTACCCCGCAGGTGGGCCTTCTGAGGATCAAAGAGGTAAAAATCAGATGGAGCCAAGTCCGCACTGTAGGGAGGATGAGGAACAATTTTCCAACCCATTGTGCTGATTTTTTTCTGAGGCATAAGAAATGTATGGGGTTTGGCATTGTCACGGTGTAGTCTGAAGAACTGACGCTGAAGCTGTGGTCTGTGGGTCTTGACGGCACGTCGCAACTTGTCCATTGACAAACAGTAATGGTCCCGATTAACTGTGGAGCTAGGTTCCAAAAAATCAATGAGAACGACACCACACTGATCCCAGAAGAACGAGGTCATCACCTTTCACCCTGCTGTTCGTGAAAGTCTTTTTTTTCTTCTCCCGAGGGGAACCCGGATGGCGCCGCTCCATGGATTGGACTTTGCTCTCAGGTTCGGACAAAAACAGCCATGTTTCATCCTGTGTAATGACGCCGTCAAGACACTGTTTCCACTCTTCAGTAAAGGTCTTCATGAGACCCTAGCACACATTCTTTCTCATCGTTTTCATTTCGCTTGTCAGTAATCTAGGCACCCAACGTGCAGAGACTTTTCTGTACCCTAGTGACTGTACCAGTGATACCACACTACCCAATGACAAACGAGTCATTCCAGCAATCTGTCGTGTCGTCAAACATCTGTCATTTTGGATGATTTGATCAATGATCTCCTTATTCACGTCACTCACTGCCGTCGATGGTCTACCGCACCGTGGATTGTCCAGTAGAGAGAAATAAACTTCTTTAAACCTCTGCAACCACCGCTGGATACTGCTGCGATTCACAGTGTCCTCCCCATTAACAGGGAGAAACTTCCTGTGAAAAATGTGGCAGAGTCATCGCCTGTTTTGAAAGGGGAACTCCATCATCGACCATAGTCGCCACCTGACATCTACTTCACGGTCCATTATGGCTCACCTGTAAATGAAAGGAAATACTTTTATACACTTATAGCTGAATGTTCCAAGTATGTTCACAGAAAATTTAACTTTCCTCCTGCAAAAAATAAAAAAATTAGCGACCACTGTGCAAAACTTTTTGAACGCCCTTTGTAGATCTACAATGCAGCGCCAAAGAAACTGTTATGGGCATGCATATTCAAATACAGAGATATGTAAATAAGCAGAACAAGGAGCTGCGGTCGGCAGCGCCTATATAAGTCAACAAGTGTCTGGCGCAATCATTAAATTGGTTATTGCAGCTACAGTGGCAGGTTATCAACATTTAAGTGAGATTGTACGTGGTGCTATAGTCGGCGCACGAGCGATGGGAAACAGCATCTCCAAGGTAGATATGAAGTGGGGAGTTTTCCCTGTACGATCATATCGCGAGTGTGCCGTGAATATCAGGAATCGGGTAAAAGATCAAATCTCTGACATCGCTGCTGCCGGAAAAACATCCTGCAAGAACGGTACCAACGACGGCTGAAGAGAATAGTTTAACGTGACAGAAGTACAGCACTTATGCAAATTGCTGAAGATTTCAATGCTGCACCATCAACAAGTATCGGCGTGCGAACCATTCAACAAATCATGATCGATATGGTCTTTTGGAAGCGAAGGCCCACTCGTCTACCCTTGATGACGGCACAACACAAAGCTTTACGCCTCGTCAGGGTCCGTCAACAGCGACGTTGGACTTTTGATGTCTGGAAACATGTTACCTGGTCGGACGAGTGTCCTTTCAAGTGCTAGCGACGGATGGATGTGTACAGGTATGGAGACAACCTCATGAATCCCTGCATGTCAGTAGCGAGGGTTCAAGCTGCTGGAGGCTCTGTAAGGATGTGGGGCATGTGTACTTGGAGTGATATGGGACCTCTGATACGTCTATATACGACTCTGACGGGTGACACGTACGTAAGCACCTTGCCTGATGACCTGCATCCATTCATGTCCATTTTCCATTCCGACGGACTCGGGCAATTCCAGCAGGACAATGCGACGTCCCACACGTCGAGAATTACTACAGAGTGGCTTCGGGAACACATTTATGGGTTTAAACACCTCCGCTGGCCACCAAACTCCCCAGACATGAACATCACTGACCACATCTGGTATGTGCTGCAACGTGCTACCCAGAAGATATCTCCACTCCCTCTTGCGGATTTATGGTGTTCATTCGTTCCAGCACTGCTTCAGACATTAGTCGACTGCATGCCACGTTGTGTTGCGGCACTTCTGCGTGTTCGCTGGTGCCTTACATGATGTTAGGCAGATGCACCAGTTTCTTTGACACTTGAATGTGCATCAGTTCCCAATTCATTATTAAAGACTGGCACGTCATGAGATTTTTGTGTCGGAATAGTAAACCAGTACGACTGGACATCTGCTACAAGTCTCTTAGGGTAACTCGATGTCGCCCTAAGTCCACGTTGCAGGCGTATTTGTGAAACAAATACTCTTTTGTGACGAATGCGTGTCCGCAGTTGATGACTGGTAGAGTAAAGGGAAAAGTGAGCGAGTCACGGGTGGGAGACGTCACGCTTCCTGCGGTTTAACCTTCCTGCGGAAACACTTCCGCTGCACGTAGCGCACACTCAGTCAGTGCTCCCTGCGGTACGCACCGCGTGTGTTCGTTCCCACCTCTGCGTGAGTAGCTCACAATGGACCCAGCGGGCGTTGCTACGTCGCTGCTGGTTTTGCTGGCAGCAAATAACACCTCGGTGCTCGACTGTGTCTGTAACCACGTCGCCAGCGTCACCGACGAAATGAGTTACGGCGATGGACTGATGTGGGAGACGTACTGCCAAGATCTCGGTGAGTACATCTTCGTACAGCGTCGATTCACTCGACGTTACGCAGTACACAGTTATTATCTGCAAACAGGCTGTTTGACTTGCACGTGGTGCTGTCAAACGTTCACAGCCCACCAGCGAAGGAGTACATCATACGTCTACATCTGTATGATCACTCTAAAGCTCACATTTAAGCAGTTCATCGAACTACATTGTACCTTCAAGTTACGTGGCTAGTGCTCCACTCTCGAACAGCCTGCAGGAGAAATGAACATTTAAATCTTTTCATACGAACCCTGATTTCTATTCTTCTTCTTCTCTGTGTAGGTGGGCGCCAAAAAAGATATTCCCACACTCTGAGGAGAAAGCTGGTGATTGAAGTTTCATGAGAAGAACCTGCTTTAACGTGAAACGTCTTTGTTTTCATGACAGCCACTCCAATTCCTGTATTATATCTGTGGCAAACTCTCCTCTATTTCGTGGTAATACAGAACGAGTGCCCTTCTTTGGACATTTACGATGTCCGTCAATCCTACCTGGTAAGAATCCCACTCAATACAGCAATATTCCGGAACAGGGCGGACAAGTGTAGTGTAGCCTGTTTCTCTAGTAGACCTGTTGCAGTTTTATAATCTTCTGCCAATAAATCGACGTCTTTTGTTAGCCTTCCCACACACATTACCTATGTGACATTTCCAATTTAATTTACTAGTAATCCTAATCTCTAATTGTTTAACTCAATTAGATTTCTTTAATTTATCGTGTTACTGAAATTTCGCTGACATATTTTACTACTCATGTTAATGATTTCACACTTTCCATTATTTAGAGTCAGTTGCCACTTTTCAAATCATACAGAGATCCTGCCTAAATCATTTTGAAATTGTTTTTTATCATCTTATGACTTTACGACAATCGTAAATCACAGCATCAGCAGCAAGTGGCTTGTAGTGAAATAGCGTGCTCACGGAATATCGTTTCAGTTATGCGACTGGATTCGTAATTTCCTGTCAGAGAGGTCGCAATTCGTAGTGACTGACGGAAAGTCATCTAGAAAAATACAAGTGATTTCTAGCGTCCCCCAAGTTAGTGTTATCGGCCCTTTGCTGTTCCTCATCTACGTAAACTATTTGGCAGACAATCTGAGCAGCCGCCCTTGGTTGCTTGCAGATGATGTTTATCGACTAATAAGGTCATCAGAAGATCAAAACGAATTGTAAAACGATTTAGAAAAAATATCGGTATAGTGCGAAAATTGGTAATTGTCGCTAAATAATGAAAAGTGTGAGATCATCCACTTGAGTGCTATAAAGAATTCGTTAAACTTCGGTTACACGATGAATCAGTCAAATCTAAGCACCGTTAACTTCCACTACATAACTAGGAATCACAATAACCAACAATTTAAATTTGAAGCAACACACAGAAAATGTTGTGAGGAAGGCTAACCGAAGACTGCGTTTCATTGGCAACACACTTAGAACATGTAACGGGTCTACTCAAAAGACTGCCTACACTACGCTTGTCCGTCGTCTTTCAGGATACTGCTGCACGGTGTGGGATCCTTACCAGATAGGATTGACAGAGTACATCGAAAAAGTTCAAAGAAGGGCAGCACGTTTTGTATAATCGCGAAATATGGGAGAGAGTGTCACTGAAATGATACGGGATTTGGGCTGGACATCATTAAAACAAAGGCGTTTTTCGTTGCTGCGGAATCTTCTCACGAGATTTCAATCAGCAACTTTCTCCTCCGAATGTGAAAATATTTTGCTTACGCTGACCTACGATAACCATAAGAAAATAACGGAAATTAAAATTCGCACTGAAAGATACAGGTGTTCGTTTCCTCCGAGCTGTACGAGATTGGAATAATACACAATTATTGTGAAAGTGGTTCGATGAACCTTCTGCCAAGTACTTAAATGTGATTTACCCGTGTAGATGTAGATGCTGATGAAAAAAATCTTTGTGGACTGTTCAGATTGTCTCCTAAATGATTCATGTAGATCAGGAACAGCAGAAGTCCCATAAATATTCCTTGGGAATTACTCGATGAGTTTCCGTCGATTACTACGAACTATGACCTTTCCGACATGAAATCACGAATCCACTCGCACAACTGAGACGATAATCCATACACACGTAATTTGATAATATTCTGCCTGTGAGGAACAGTGTCAAAAGCCTTCTGAAAATATAAAAATATAAAATCAATTTGACATCCCCTTTCGATATCAGTTATTACTTCGTGAGGATAAAGAGCGTGTTGTTTCTTCACAAGAACGATATTTAGTGAATATGTGTTAGTTATCTCTCGATAAAACGCCTTCTTCCAGGTGATTCATAATGTTCGAACACAGTGCATCTTCAAAATCATACTGCAAATCGTCGTTACTAATATGGATCTACAATGCACAGGATTACTCCTGTTTCCGTTCTTAGTACCAAACGACGTGTCGCTTGGTGTAAGGAGCGTAAACATTGGACGATTGAACAGTGGGAAAACGTTGTGTGGAGTAACGAATCACGGTACACAATGTGGCGATCCGATGGCAGAGTGAGGGTATGTCGAACGCCCGGTGAACGTCATCTGCCAGCGTGTGTAGTGCCAACAGTAAAATTCGGAGGCGGTGGTGTTATTGTCTGGTCGTGTTATTGATGAAGAGGGCTTGCACCCCTTGTTGTTTTGCGTGGCACTGTCGCAGCACACGCCAACACTGATGTTTCAAGCATCTTCAAAAATGGTTCAAATGGCTCTGAGCACTATGGGACTTAACTTCTGAGGTCATGAGTCCCCTAGTACTTATAACTACTTAAACCTAACGATCCTAAGGCTATCACACACATCCACGCCAGAGGCAGGATTCGAACCTGCGACCGTAGCCGTCGCGCGGTTCCAGACTGTAGCGCCTAGAACCGCTCAGCCACTAAGGCCAGGTTTTAGCATCTTCGCGCTTCCCACTGTTGAAGAGTAATTCGGGGACGGAGCTTTATGCTTAAAACACGATCGAGCACCTGTTCATAATGCACAGCCTGTGACGTGGTGGCTACACGACAATTGCATCCTTGTAATGGACTGGGCAACACAGAGTCATGCCCTGAATCCTACAGAATACCTTTGGGATGTTTTGGAACACCGACTTCGTGCCCAGCCTCACCGACTGACATCGATACATTTCCTTAATGCAGCACTCCGTGAAGAATAGACTGCCACTCCCCAAGAAACCTTTCAGCACCTGACTGAACGTACGCCTGCGAGAGTGGAAGCTGTCATCAAGGCTAAGGGTGAAGTCCAGCATTACCACGAACTTGTAAGTCATTGTCAGCCAAGTGTCCGGATACTTCTGATAACATGGCATACGTTTGGTGGGTTTAGGTGTTACGGTATTCAGTCTCGCTACAACAACCTTGTAGTCACTAATATGTGTATCCGCCATTGTGCTCTCTATTTGCTCACTATTATTTGTTGCTAAGAGTTAAAACATAGTTTCGCAACCATTAACACTTCGAGTGCGCTCCTGAACTAACAGTTCGAAATAGTTTTCTAAGAAAGCATTCAGTGGTATTTCGAAGTAAGTTTCTTGCATGCCACCGACTGTAAACATATATTTTTTTCCAACGTATCGAGGGTAGTTCGAAGTCAGCGTCACCTATAATTGAACGTATGGGGTGCCTGTTTGACATTAGACTCAAGCTTCCTTTGAAGGACTACGTTTATTAGGACTGAGTTTTTTAGAGGAAACCGACACCTCAGTTTCAAGCCTACAGATCTATGGACTTTGTCTAATCTGTTTTTCAGGCGAGACGATATCTTGAAGTATTTTTGGGAAAGCCTGCAAATTACCCGTGTAGATCAGTCAGAACGAAAGAAATTGTAGAAGGTAGTTGAAGATTGCGATCTTTTTGCAGGGTCAAGGAATCGGAATTCGGTGCATGCGCAGTGATAGCCAAATGTAAATTTCCGTGTCATAAGCGAAAATGGCGAACGGCATTCTGCGTGTTATAATTTATCAGTTATCTGTCTGTCATGACAGTACTGAGAAGGTATCATCAACGATTCAGTTAAGCGCCTCCTTACGCCGACAATACGAGCATTCTCAGGCGGCATCGGCAGTCTGAAGGGGCAGAACGTTCGTACAGAGAAAGAGCAACCGGGCGGCGCGAAGCAGATTATCGCTAATGTTTTCTCCATGAAACCCACACATAACACCTGTTAAGAATGAACGCTTTTTTGATGTCTTTTACACTGAAAAGCCAAAGAAATGGTACGCCTGCCAAATATCGTGTGGGGCCCCAGCAAGCAAGCACAAGTGCCGCAACACGGCGTAGCATCGACTCGACTAGTATCTGAAGCAGTGCTGCAGGGGACTGACACCGTGAATCCTGCAGGGCTGTCCGTAAATCCGTAAGTGTGCTACGGGACGGAGGTCTCTTCCGATCAGCACGTTGCACGGCATCCCACATATGCTCCGTAATGTTCATGTCTGAAGAGTTTGGTGGCCAGCGGAAGATTTTGAACTCATAAGAGTGTTCCTGGAGCCGCTCTGTAACAATACTGGTCGCGAGGGGCGTCACATTGTCCTGCTGGAATTTTCAAGTCCGTCGGAATGCACAATGAACATGAATGGATGTGGGTGATCACGCAGGATCCTTATGTGCGTGTCACTTGTCAGAGTCGTGTCTAGACGCATCAGTGGTCCCATATCATTCCAACTGCACATGGTCCACGTCATTAGAGGGCCTCCACCAGCTTGAACAGTCCACTGCTGACATACAGGATCCATGGATCCGTGAGGTTGTCTCCATACTCGTACACGTTCATCCACTCGATACAATTTGAAACGAGAGTCGTCCGACCAGAAAACATGTTTCCAGTCATCAACGGCCCAATGTCGGTGTTCTCCACACCAGTTTCTTCGGCGCTCTGCAAAAAAAAAAAAAAAAAAAAAAATGGTTCAAATGGCTCTGAGCACTATGGGACTCAACTTCTGAGGTCATTAGTCCCCTAGAACTTAGAACTAGTTAAACCTAACTAACCTAAGGACATCACAAACATCCATGCCCGAGGCAGGATTCGAACCTGCGACCGTAGCGGTCCTGCGGTACCAGACTGCAGCGCCTTTAACCGCACGGCCACTTCGGCCGGCTATATTTTCTGCAATTCCTGTCGGTATGTACTGTAGTGCATTGAACAGCTACAGCCGTTTCCAACAGCTGTATTAGTTTTCCAGTGCCCTCTGTTATTTCGAGCAGTGGTTTGTAGTGCTACCACTGTTTTCCAATGGCGGGTGAACGTGCTTAGCTGACATGTGTTTTTCAACGGCGGGTGAACGTGCTCAGCTGACATGGCGAGTCAGACTGCGTGGTGCTTAGAGCAGGCCGTAGTTGTGAGGGGTGGAACGGTACTTGAGAAGACTTCCTGCCTGCATACAATCATGTAGATCGCGGATCACCCAGAGAAGGGACTCCAAACATCATAGTTATAATAATCTATACACACACACACACACACACACACACACACACACACACACACACACACACGCACATACATATATATATATATATATATATATATATATATATATATATAATTGATGGCGTAAACGTATGTGGTTCAAAGTACACGATACTAGAAGCAAAAAAGTCTCAGTAAACATAGCGTCGTAAATGCATACCTTAAGAGCTACGAGCAATTCTTCATCTTCGATACTGTGAAGCACCCCCCCCCCCCCCCTCCATGAACCATGGACCCTGCAGTTGGTGGGGAGGCTTGCTTGCCTCAGCGATACAGATAGCCGTACCGTAGGTACAACCACAACGGAGGGGTATCTGTTGAGAGGCCAGAGAAACGTGTGGTTCCTGAAGAGGGGCAGCAGCTTTTTCAGTAGTTGCAGGGGCAACAGTCTGGATGATTGACTGATCTGGCCTTGTAACAATAACCAAAACGGCCTTGCTGTGCTGGTACTGTGAACGGCTGAAAGCAAGGGGAAACTACAGCCGTAATTTTTCTCGAGGGCATGCAGCTTTACTGTATCATTAAATGATGATGGCGTCCTCTTGGGTAAAATATTCCGGAGGTAAAATAGTCCCCCATTCGGATCTCCGGGCGGGGACTACTCAAGAGGATGTCGCTATCAGGAGAAAGAAAACTGGCGTTCTACGGATCGGAGCGTGGAATGTCAGATCCCTTAATCGGGCAGGTAGGTTAGAAAATTTAAAAAGGGAAATGGATAGGTTAAAGTTAGATATAGTGGGAATTAGTCAAGTTCGGTGGCAGGAGGAACAAGACTTCTTGTCAGGTGACTACAGGGTTATAAACACAAAATCAAATAGGGGTAATGCAGGAGTAGATTTAATAATAAATAGGAAAATAGGAATGCGGGTAAGCTACTACAAACAGCACGGCGATCGCATTGTTGTGCCCAAGATAGATACGAAGCCCACGCCTACCACAGTAGTACAAGTTTATATGCCAACTAGCTCTGCAGATGACGAAGAAATTGAAGAAATGTATGATGAAATAAAAGAAATTATTCAGATAGTGAAGCGAGACGAAAATTTAATAGTAATGCGTGACTGGAATTCGAGTGTAGGAAAAGGGAGAGAAGGAAACGTAGTAGGTGAATATGGATTGGGGCCAAGAAATGAAAGAGGAAGCCGCCTGGTAGAATTTTGCACATAGCACAACATAATCATAGCTAACACTTGGTTCAAGAATCATAAAAGAAGGTTGTATACGTGGAAGAACCCTGGAGATACTAGTAGGTATCAGATAGATTATATAATGGTAAGACAGAGATTTAGGAACCAGGTTTTAAATTGTAAGACATTTCCAGGGGCAGATGTGAACCCTGACCACAATCTATTGGTTATGACCTGTAGATTGAAACTGAAGAAACTGCAAAAAGGTGGGAAGTTAAGGAGATGGGACTTGGATAAACTGAGAGAACCAGAGGTTGTACTGAGTTTCAGGGAGAGCATATGGCAACAATTGACAGGAATGGGGGAAAGAAATACAGTAGAAGAAGAATGGGTAGCTTTGAGGGATGAAGTAGTGAAGGCAGCAGAGGATCAAGTAGGTAAAAAGACGAGGGCTAGTAGAAATCCTTGGGGTACAGAAGAAATATTGAATTTAATTGATGAAAGGAGAAAACATAAAAATGCAGTAAATGAAGCAGGCAAAAAGGAATACAAACGTCTCAAAAATGAGATCGACAGGAAGTGCAAAATGGCTAATCAGGCATGGCTAGAGGACAAATGTAAGGTTGTAGAGGCTTATCTCACTGGGGGTAAAATAGATACTGCCTACAGGAAAATTAAAGAGACCTTTGGAGATAAGAGAACCACACGTATGAACATCAAGAGCTCAGATGGAAACCCAGTTCTAAGCAAAGAACGGAAAGCAGAAAGGTGGAAGGAGTATATAGAGGGTCTATACAAGGGTGATGTACTTGAGGACAATATTATGGAAATGGAAGAGGATGTAGATGAAGATGAAATGGGAGATATGATATTGCGTGAAGAGTTTGAAAGAGCACTGAAAGACCTGAGTCGGGACAACGCCCCCGGAATAGACAACATTCCATTAGAACTACTGACGGCCTTGGGAGAGCCAGTCCTGACAAAACTCTACCATCCGGTGAGCAAGATGTATGAAACAGGCGAAATACCCTCAGACTTCAGGAAGAATATAATAATTCCAATCCCAAAGAAAGCAGGTGTAGACAGATGTGAAAACTACCGAACAATCAGTTTAATAAGCCACATCTGCAAAATACTAACACAAATTCTTTACAGACGAATGGAAAAACTAGTAGAAGCCGACCTCGGGGAAGATCGGTTTAGATTCCGTAGAAACACTGGAACACGTGAGGCAATACTGACCTTACGATGTATCTTAGAAGAAAGATTAAGGAAAGGCAAACCTACGTTTCTAGCATTTGTAGACTTAGAGAAAGCTTTTGACAATGTTGACTGGAATACTCTCTTTCAAATTCTAAAGGTGGCAGGGGTAAAATACAGGGAGCGAAAGGCTATTTACAATTTGTACAGAAACCAGATGGCAGTTGTAAGAGTCGAGGGACATGAAAGGGAAGCAGTGGTTGGGAAGGGAGTAAGACAGGGTTTTAGCCTCTCCCCGATGTTATTCAATCTGTATATTGAGCAAGCAGTAAAGGAAACAAAAGAAAAATTCGGAGTAGGTATTAAAATCCATGGAGAAGAAATAAAAACTTTGAGGTTCGCCGATGACATTGTAATTCTGTCAGAGACAGCAAAGGACTTGGAAGAGCAGTTGAACGGAATGGACAGTGTCTTGAAAGGAGGATATAAGATGAACATCAACAAAAGCAAAACGAGAATAATGGAATGTAGTCGAATTAAGTCGGGTGATGCCGAGGGAATTAGATTAGGAAATGAGACACTTAAAGTAGTAAAGAAGTTTTGCTATTTGTGGAGCAAAATAACTGATGATGGTCGAAGTAGAGAGGACATAAAATGTAGACTGGCAATGGGAAGGAAAGCGTTTCTGAAGAAGAGAAATTTGTTAAAATCGAGTATAGATTTAAGTGTTAGGAAGTCATTTCTGAAAGTATTTGTATGGAGTGTAGCCATGTATGGAAGTGAAACATGGACGATAACTAGTTTGGACAAGAAGAGAATAGAAGCTTTCGAAATGTGGTGCTACAGAAGAATGCTGAAGATTAGATGGGTAGATCACATAACTAATGAGGAAGTATTGAATAGGATTGGGGCACAATTTGACCAGAAGAAGGGATCGGTTGGTAGGACATGTTCTGAGGCTTCAAGGGATCACCAATTTAGTATTGGAGGGCAGCGTGGAGGGTAAAAATCGTAGAGGGAGACCAAGAGATGGGTACACTAAGCAGATTCAGAAGGATGTAGGTTGCAGTAGGTACTGGGAGATTAAGAAGCTTGCACAGGATAGAGTAGCATGGAGAGCTGCATCGAACCAGTCTCAGGACTGAAGACCACAACAACAACAACTGTGAAGCAGGTCTCATCTACTGCAGGCTCTTTGCTTTCCACATATTAGGAATTATGTCCAGTAACATTTGCTATAAAATGCAAACCTGTTAAGTTATAAGCAATTGTTCATTAGAATAGTTGTGTTTCCAAGTAGCGAAGATGAGCACGTGCTCATAGCTCTTAAGGTGTACTTTTTAGAGCCAATGTTTACTGGACATCTTTTCTTGTTTTGGTCCATACTATTACTTCCCAAAATGTGGTAAGCAAAGAGCTTGCAGTAGATGAGACCTGCTTCATAGTATCGAAGATGAAAAACTGCTCGTAGTTCTTAAGGTATCCATTATCGACCCTGTGTTTCCTGAGACTTTTTTGCTTCTAGTATCGTGTACTTTCAACTGTATGCGTTTACACTATTAGTTATGATACACGGTGTATAGTGTTCGTTTCATTGTAATTCATACAAATCTACAGTATTATTCCCATCTTCATGAAATTTTGCACACTTTACCTTCAACGGAAGAGGATGGTCACTGTCTGCATAATATCTCGTAATGTGGCTCTAAATATATGTGTATGTGGTATATATAGAGGAAAGGTTTTTACGAAATAACTCTCAAAGTTCTTTGCCGATTTACTTCAAATTTCTGCATGATCCCCTAATGAACGTTTGGCAGGACGTAAGCTACATATATTTTTAGCAAGAGCTGGTATTGTCATTTGGAGAGCGAAACCGGTGCATAAATAGTACTAACTGCGACCTGTGGCTCTTTTCAGAAACTTGTATACATACCTACGCACGAGCAGTGGCAGATACAGAAAAACCTCAAAGAGGGGCCTAAAGATATCTTGAGCTACCTTTACTTTTAGCTTAATATTAAATAATCGCCGGCCGGAGTGGCCGAGTGGTTGTAAGGGCTACAGTCTGGAACCGCGCGACCGCTACGGTCGCAGATTCGAATCCTGCCTCGGGCAATGATGTGTGTGATGTCCTTAGGTTAGTTAGGTTTAAGTAGTTCAAAGCTCTATGGGACTGATGACCTCAGAAGTTAAGTCCCATAGTGTTCAGAGCCATTTGAACAATTAAATAATCAAGTCACACGGAAAGTTTAAGAAAGTTTCATTTAAACTGATTATACGCATATACAAGAGGATGGCATCTTACGATATAAAAAAGTTACAAATGTGGTTCTCTTCCTTAAATGAAGAATCGTATGCGCAAATTGATTAATTGCTATAACATACATTACTGGGCAACATGAAAATCCATGTTGGCTGCGGCAAGTTGCACACCAAAAACCGTGGTCGGTGAATGCACGGTGTGGGATACTGGACAGAATTACAGGCCCCCATTTCATCGAATGAAATCCTAATGTTAGGAAGTACACCGTGTTACTGCGAGAAACATTAGGTCTGTTATTGGAAGAAATACTTTTAGGAACAATGTAGTATCGACACTTTGCGTGTCCGACACATTTTTCGTTTATGGCTAGAAACGAGTTGCAGACACAATTCCCAGATGGTTGGATTGGACGCGGAGGAGACGAGTCGTGGCCGGCTCGTTCGCCAGACTTGACACCTCTGGAGTTTTTCTTGTGGGGATTCATAAAGGACATTGTTTATAAAGACGTTCTTACTGCACCTGAAGATATGCGAGAGAGAGTAAGGAAGAAAAAAAGTTGTTTGCTGTTTCCCAAGCGGGTTGATTTCGCTGTGGGTATCAACAAGTCACAGGGCTAATCACTTTGTTGACAGATATTAAACATCTTGGGCAACGTCGGGAATTGCAGTTACTTACAAGTAGAAATAAGTATGATTAATATTTGTTGTAAAAAATGTCAGGCAGTGTCTTTCAGCCACTGCGACGCTACTCCGATCCAGTAAACTTCCAGCCTTCTCCAAACAAATGACGAGGACAGTGATGAGACGAGAGGCCACGCAGTCGTACCAAACTGCGCAGTGGGCTGTGCTGCGTGCGAAGCGAGTTCGTTGGCTCTTCAGACACAATGCAGCCAAGATCTGTGTGTCGATTAGGACCTCGAAGCTTTCTGAATTTACAAGTTTACTAATATCTCATGCACATTACTGTAAAGCTCACATTGATTATTTGCAATGTACACACTATGATGGCATCCCAATGTTTCGGCTGTTGATGATAGCTGCCTATCAGAGGCCTCGCTTCATGAGTTTACTTCACGACAGTGCTACCGACTGCGGGGAACATCGCAACGAACAGTAACACGGAGCAGGTACGAAACAGCTTAAATGTTCTCTCGCGAGATTATCTCTCAACCGAGATAAACTTTATCGGATGGCTCCGAGGTCGCTTCTCACGGGCTCGGCGTTGTTTGCTTCCAGAGACACTGAATTTTCTCCTGTATCTCTTAGTCTAGGGCTCTTATTGCTCTTTCTCGGTGCTCTTCCTAAAGGAGACTTGAGTTGCCATTTTAAAATATTCTCGTATCCTTCGTAACGGAACTAGCGGGGATAATGTCTTTCGCGTGCTAGAATAATCTGACCATAAATTTTTAGGCAGATGAATATAATTTTTTTCTTTTTTTTATTTACTGTGGGTCCACTTGCTGCCATTCAGTGCTCTGACTGCTGCTTCATTTCCGGCGTGTACTCATCTGTGAGCCACACTACCGCATATAAAGGCAGATCCTGTTGGATTATTGTTTTAACCGATCCGAAGACTGTTGAGTAATTAGCTATCGTATTAGCTTACTGTCAACTGTGTAAGTCTACGTGGAAAAAATACTGTAACACTGTGACTCTCTTACACGAGCAAGAAACGAGGAATGGCAGTGCGTCAGGTAAATATACCTGAAGAGATATTCAACGTATGCAGCTCAGCGGCGCATCACAGAAAGTAAAACCACTACACTAGGGGCGTTCAATAAGTAATGCAACACAATTTTTCTCGGAAAATTTTGATTGAAAAAATACGGAATTTTGTATGCTACATATTGGAATATTCCCGCCTATTGTCTCATGGAGCTCCGATAGGTGGTGGGGAACAACAGGTAGCCTTTAAAATGGCGTCTGTAACAGAGGTGCGTTCCAAGCAGACAGAATTTTTAATTTCTATTGGCGGAACACCAGAGCGTCGCAGACACTGACAGGTGCGTGCAGAATGTCTACGGTGACGCGGCAGTGAACGAAAGCACGGTGAGTCGTTGGGCGAGGCATCTAACGTCATCGCAACAAGGTCGCGCAAAACCTTCCGATCTGCCGCGTGCCGGCCGTCCACACACAGCTGTGACTCCTGCAGTGTTGGAACGTGCGGACACTCTCATTCCAGATGATGGACGGATCACACTCAGACATCTCGCTGCAGAACTGGACGCCCGTGTTGTTAGCGCTGACACACTCGTCCACCACGTGAACTGCTCAAAGGTGTGCGCCCGCTGGGTTCCTCGTCGCCTAACAGAAAGAGTGTTCTAGCAGCAGTGGACACGGGAAGATCCTGAAGAAGATCCCAGCAGAGGGGTCGAAACGTCGATTATTTTAGAGGAAATATGAAGCGGCCTAATAGCCCAGAAGATTTTAACTTCATGGAAGGACCGTCTGTGCGGAAATGCTTGCTCGTTACGTGACTGATAGTTACAAATTTTTGTCGGACATCGTCACATGCTGTGAAACTTGGATTCATCACTTCGAAACGAAAACAATACGGCTGTCCATGGAGTGGCGCCACACAACCCCACTTCTGAAGAAAAAACTGAAAGCCGTACGGTCAGTTGGTAAAATAATGGTGTCGGTCTTGTCGGATTCTGAAGGGGATATTCTGTTTGATCTTCTCCCACGTGGTGCAAGGGTCCAATCACTCCACGAGTTCTCGTTTGACGTCACCAAGCATCTTAGTAACACTCGCGTGTTTATCGAACCTACAGGTAACAAGTCCAGGAACACTCCTCTGATTTGCCTCGACATCTTCCTACAGTTCGACTTGGCGCACGTACCACACACGCGACCAGCACTCAAGAATGGACCGCACAATTCTTCTATACGCGGCCTCCTTTTCAGATGAGCTACACTTCCCTGTTACCGAAGTCGACCATTCATCTTAATACCTGTTACCGTCCTTACGAGCTCGCTCCATTGCACATCGCTTTGCAGCGCTACTTCTAGGTATTTCACTGATCAGTTCTTTCGTAACTGTTTCAACGTGGATATAGGTTCTCTCTCCCAAAATGTTAGCTAACCACACATAAAACAATGTAGATTACAAAAAGACGTTACGAAAATGAATATAGAAAACAGTTCCCTATCCACAACAATGCCAACCACATCATCTCATTTCTTTTACACTTAAGAGCCAAAGAAACTGGTACACCTACCTAATATCGTGTAAGGCCCACGCGAGCAAACAGAAGTGCCGCAACATGACGTCGTATGGACTCGACTGATGTCTGAAGGTGTGCTGAAGGGAACTGACACCATGAATCCTGCAGGGCTGTCCATAAATCCGAAAGAGTACTACGGCGTGAAGATCTCTTCTGAACAGCAGTCGTATCTAGTATCTAGACGCATCAGGGGCCACATATCACTCCAACTGCACACGCCCCACGTTACAGATTTTCCACCAGCTTGAACAGTCCCCTACTGACAAGCAAAGGTCCGTGGATTCATGAGGTTGTCTCCACACACTCACACGTCCATCCGCTCGATACAATTTGAAACGAGGCTCGTCCGACAAGGCAACATGTTCCCAGTCATCAGCAGTCCAGTGCAGGTGTTGACAGGACCAGGCGAGGCGTCAAGCTTTGTATCGTGCGGTGACGAGGGTACACGAATGGGCGCTCTGATCCCAATGCCCATACCGATGACGTTTCGTTGAATGATTCGCACACTGTCGATGGCGCAGAATTGAAATCTGCAGCAATTTGCAGAACGGTGGGGCTTTTGTCACGTTGAACTATTCTCTTCAGTCGTCGTTGGTCCCGTTCTTCCAGGATCTTTTATCGTTCGCAGCGGTGTCGGAGATTTGACTTTTACCAGATCCCACATATTCACGGTACACTAGTGAAATGGTCGTACGGAAAAATCCCCACTTCATCGCTATCTCGGAGATGCTGTGTCCCATCGCTCGCGCGCCGACTGTAACGCCACATTCAAACTCGTCTTGATTAACTGACATTGTAGCAGCAGTAACCGACCTAACAACTGCGCGAGACACTTTTTGCTTATATAGGCCTTGCCGACCACAGCGCCGTATTCTGCCTGTTTGCATATTTCTGCATTTGAATACGCATACCTATACCAGTTTCTTTGGCGCTTAAGTGTATAATGCTTCACTAAGCTGAAGCGTTATATGACGGAGATAAAAGGTATGGTAGTGAACGTATCATTACAATCGACGCTGAAGTGTTTTAACGAATGATGACATTTGAGACTGTTCTTGAAAATGCTGCAGTATTGAACAAGATTTTTGTTTAAAAAAGACGAGTGATTCCTGTCACACCTCAAAAACTGCAGAAAATGTGCTAAATCAGAAAACTCGTTGAAGCAGGAGTGCTAATCCCGTAAGTTTAGCAGCAGGAAAACTTCTATGAAGTACTGGAGGAGGTAAAGCTGTGAGGAGGGGTCGTGAGTCGTGCTTGGGTGGCTCAGTCCGGAGAGCAAATAGTAAAGTTCCCGAGTTCGAGCCCCGGTCCGGCTCGCAGTATCATTCCTTCAGGAAATTCCAAGTAGCTGGTTTGCTGTACACCAAAGTCGTCGCTAAATTATGGATGTAGAAGCCCACATTTGGTTACTAGAATCGTAACAGAAGAAAGTACAGAAAATAACTAAATTGTACTTTCTGTGTGTATTTAGAATACAGGCAGATTATACGATTGCGTTGTAAGCTGATTGATGACTATACAAGCTGTTGTACACAGAGCCTCCAGTTGTGCCATCAACAGTGGCTGTGATCTGACTGGACGTTGAGTCGAACTAAAGCTTAGATGACAGGTGTAGTTACATTCTACCCTTCTTCAACTCTGTACCAGAGCTCAATGGCTGGTGAGTTTTGATGTGCCCGTTTCTTAGCAACACGTGACAAGGTGCTTTGAATGGGTGAGAGGTCTGCAGGACGTGCTGGACATGACAGCCCAACACTCCCTGTATTGATGTACGTTGGGACAGCATGGGAAACATAGAATGAGATTTTCACTCTGCAAGTCGAGCGTACTCAGATATGAAACTTCCTGGCAGATTAAAACTGTGTGCCTGACGGAGACTCGAACTCTGGACCTGAAACTTCCTGGCAGATGAAAATCGTGTGCCGGACGGAAACTCGAACTCGGGACCGTTGGCTTTCGTGGGCAAGTTCTCTACCAATCGAGGACTTGCCCACGAATTCAAAGGTCCCGAGTTCGAGTCTCCGTCCGGCACACGATTTTCATCTGTCAGGAACTTAATATTTTGCTGGAGACAGAATGATGCAGATCTCGAAGATAGAGAACACTGACCGGTCTTAACATGTCAGAAATTTAACGATTGTTGTGAAAGTTTCCAGCCATTTACTGTGTAGCAAATGGCTCCGCGTACGATGACACCAGGTGCCGGAGATATATGAGAGTGACCAGTTCATCCTGGCAACCTTCGGTCTCGGTGGAGTCGACTTTTTTGTTGCAATTTCAAAGGCTGCTAGTCACCGTCTAGACAGTAGTAGTCAACAAGAACCTGTCTGATCAGTCAGTGTGCCAGCCTAATGGGTACTGAAATTCGTTTCGCAGGAAATTATTATCTGTTCGAAACGTGCGAGAACCTGGGGGCGCCGTCCGCCGCGGTGCCGGCCGCCACACGGCTGGTGCCGCGCAGAGGCCACGAGGAGGACGAGGAGTGCGGCCGCGCCCTCGCCGAGGTCCGCCACCTCACGGAGGACAGCTCCAGGGAGCTCAGCAGGGGCCTCGTCCGCGGCGTCGCTGCCGACTGCATTCGCTCTTGCTCCGCACAAGGGTACGTACGCCACTGAAAGAACCAACCCATAGTCGTACGTGTAATCCTCTTCTCCAGTTCTCATATTTGTTCTCTAAGCTATGTTTACTACCTCTATTTTCCGAGACTAATATTAGTTAGTCAGTAGACGGGACGAAACTTTGGTCATCTAGGAGACATCAAGGTAACACCTTGTGACACCGGCTGAGAACTTGATAATGACAGCTGGAGTTCATAAGACTCTTCAGGTTTGTTCAAAATGGCTCAGAGCACTATGAGACTCAACTGCTGCGGTCATTAGTCCCCTAGAACTTAGAACTAGTTAAACCTAACTAACCTAAGGACATCACAAACATCTATGCCCGAGGCAGGATTCGAACCTGCGACCGTAGCGGTCTTGCGGTTCCAGACTACAGCGCCTTTAACCGCACGGCCACTGCGGCCGGCCTTCAGGTTTGTCATACGGAGCTGAACTTCCCTTAAAGTTACCATTTGAGCAGGTGGGAAGGGCAATGGCAAAGGGAGATGAGAGGAAACAGAGTAGTAAAGGAACTGATGAAACAGAAGGCTGTGTAGAGCTGGAGTGGGAGCAGGAATGGGATAGGAGTGTGGAGCAAAAGGAATAGCAAAGATGGGAAGGTAAGATAATTGCAGGAGAGTTCCCACCTGCACAATTCAGAAAAAGCTGGTGCTGTTAGTAAGGATACAGATGGCCCAGGCTGTGAAACAGTCACTGAACTGAGGTCCAATGTATTGGGCAGCATATTCAGCAACTGGGTGTCCAGCTGCCTCTTGGTCATAGTTTGTCATGCGGACTGACAGCTTGTTTTTTGTCATGTCCCCATCATATTCCTGCGTGTTCCCACAAGCAACACTGCACCCTTCCCCACCGCTTCCTTGCTATCCTCCCTCCTTGCCCACCCTCCTACTTATCACCAGCACTCACGGATTGCTTCTCCCATCAGACACAGAGGTAGTCATATGTGTGTAGATGAGTTTACAGTTATACCCTGCAACAATACTTCTGTACTGAGTGGTCCACCGAATGGGACTTAAGACCACAAAGTCCACATGATTTTGGATCTGCTGGCAAGTAATAACATGACACAAACTAATTTAAGCCTGTCATCATGACCAAGAGGCCACGCACGATGGTATAGTCACAACATTCAACCAGTCAACAACTTGGCATCCTACAACGTCCCACTTACCATTTCGAGTTGGGGTGATGGTGTATTGCACTTCGTTAGCTTTGCTCATTATGTATCATCTTTTAAGTCTGTGTAGATTATCACTAAACAAAATATACTTCATCAATGTCAAACAGACTCACTTCCTATGAAACTGTATTTCATGGCAGTTTGTTAACTGGGAATGACCAAGAAAAGCTTGTAATGCCATAGAGGTGAACCACCAATTTTTTGCCTGTCCAGTTTCTTCCAACACCTGGCGCGTTCTCACTGAAGAACTGGTTGCCATCCTCTCTGCTCACATTTTTTGGCTGCAGTGACGTCAGACAGTTCACTGTAGGACAAATAATGCATTTCATACTATAATGGCCTAATTCGATGGCCCCACTGAAACACTCTCCTGACCATCCATTAAATAATTTTTTATACCTCCCAACGCTGACAACGTGTAATTCTATGAGGGACTATTTTTCCTTTGAGTTCTACACTGCCTGTGACTCTTTCACCTGTTAGCACCTCAGGGGGTATCTGTCTCTGTAAATTACACAGTATTTTTTCTCCTGACGCGACTAGCCAAACTACTGCCACGATGACTTGGGATTTTTGTGGGCACTGTCTTCCTCCTGCGCTTCAATGATTTCTTGTAGCTGTCATATTCTGAAAATTAGGCAGTTAGAAACAAAATTCTAATCCCTCTTGATTCCAGGTTTGGATCATGATGTAGTTTTCGCTAACCTCTCTTTAATAAAAGTTTACATCCATCTACATACACTATGTGATCAAATGTATCCGGACACCCCCAAAAAGAAACGTTTTTCATGTTAGGTGCATTATGCTGCCACCTACTGCCAGGTACTCCATATCAGCAAACTCAGTAGTAATCAGACAGCGTGAGAGAGCTGAATGGAGCGCTCTGCGGAACTCAGGGATTTGGAACTTGGTCAGGTCGTTGGGTATCACTTGTGTCGTATGTCTGTACGCGAGATTTCCACACTCCTAAACATCTCTATGACCACTGTTTACAATTTGATAGTGAAGTGGACACGTACAGCACAAAAGCGTACAGGCCGACCTCTTCTTCTGACTGACAGACACTGCCGACAGTTGAAGAGGATCGTAATGTGTAATAGGCAGACATCTATCCAGACCATCACACAGGAATTCCAAACTGCATCAGGATCCACTGCAAGTACTATGACAGTTTGGCTGGAGGTGAGAAAACTTGGATTTCATTGCCGAGAGATTGCTCATAAGCCACACATCACACCAGTAAATGCCAAACGACGCCTCGCTTGGTGTAAGGAGCGTAAACATTGGACAGTTGAACAGTGGGAGAGACAAACCACGGTACACAATGTGGCGATCCGATGGCAGTGTGTGGGATGGCGAATGCCCAGTGAACGTCATCTGCCAGCGTGTGTAGTGCCAACAGTAGAATTCGGAGGTGTTGGTGTTATGGTGTGGTCGTGTTTTTCATGGACCGCTTGTTGTTTTGCTTGGCACTATCATAACACAGGCCTACATTGATGTTTTAGGCACCTTCTCGCTTCCCACTGTTGAAGAGGAATTCGGTGATGGCTACTGCATCTTTCAACACGATCGCGCATCTGTTCATAATGCACGGCCTGTGGCGGAGTGATTAAACGACAATAGCACCCCTGTAATGGACTGGTCTGCACAGAGTCCTGATCTGAATCCTACAGAACACTTTTCGGATGTTTTGGAACGCCGACTTCGTCCCAGGCCTCACCGACCGACATCGATACCTCTCTGAGAGCAGCACTCCACGAAGAACGGGCTGCCATTCCCAAAGAAACCTTGCAGCACCTGACTGATCGTATACCTGCGATAGTGGAAGCTAAGGTTGGGGCAACACCATATTGAATTCCAGCATTACTGGTGGAAGGCGCCACGAACTTGTAAGTCATTTTCAGCCAGGTGTCCGAATACTTTTGATCATATAGTGTAGGTTTCCTCTGCTTCCTACTCTTAACCATTATTTTAATTTGCAAACTTAATCACAGTGAATAGAACGTGTGTAGTAAGATGACACATCACTTGTCTGACATTCACTGACAGCAGCAGTTGGTGTAAGGTGTGAAACGACTGATCATTCACTCAGAGTGACAGTCGTTCTCAGTCCTGGCGGTTAGAGTCTCTTTAAGAACAGTACTGTTACGCTGACTTTTGTCGCTGTGACTGGCACATCGTTCCCTCCAGACACATGCACAGTGAGCGTTGACAAATCAGTACCTTGGGTAACTTCATTCATGGTCTGTTAATGTGCATGTGCAAAAATGATAGATGACTTCTGCCATTCCGTAAGATCTATACGTCGACCCGCCTTAATCTACTGATCTGTCACAAGCGACCTGCACGAGCACACCGCGGTTACCACCTCAGTGTTGTGACTGACGTCTGTGGCGGAGGGTCACGTGACTGCATGGTACCAGTCCTGCAACATCTGTAGCACTCCAAAGCAACACGTGTGCTCAGTTAAGGTGGTGGCTAAGATTTTGTCTGGTGGGTTTATGTCATATTTTGCAAATTGTATCAGACTTGCAACCTTTTTAATACACCTATTTTGGCTAATAGTGAGCATCGTGTTAGAAATCACGTTGTGATTGCCCACTTTGTTTTTAGTTTCACTCAGAAATGTTATCAACAGGTTAATTTCTTTCTACAAAGACCAAAGCAGATCAATGCTCAGTTTGTAGACCTGGTATAGAAGGGGTCTGTGTTCGGTTCCAAGTACTGCGAAGTATTTTACCTCGGAGGACTGGAATGGGGTGCCGTCAGCCTCGTGATGTCATTTCACGAGCTGATTGCGTGCGAAAGACCGGCTCCAGGTCCTGGATGTCGACAGTGTGCTGGAGAGCGGTGTGGCGGTCGCACACTCCTCCATGCCCCTCCCACGACGCCACTGGCAGAAGATGACGCGGCGACCGCTCTGTCCCCACTGGAGCGCCAGGACAAGAGCCCAGAGTTTGTTAGCGTAAGTTTATTCATACTGCTAGTGACATTCGTATATGAGTGTGGCTACGACAACTGTTCACCGAATATTTATAAATCTCGTGTCTTAGTTCCCCATTCGGACATAACTTTGCTTTAAAATCATAAAGGGAACACCTTCCTGATGTTCGGCAGCTGTTATTCGCTTAATGTCAAACTGGCTTTCAGCTCCTTAACTCATCGTCAAGTGTCGACGTGACGCTGACCTACAAACTGAAAGCCGCATTGTGATTAAATAAACACCAAGAAAGTGTTTGCAGTACGATTTTCCTATCGTGTTCTGTCAAACACTAAGTACCGTTAAGTTAATTCATTTTCTTTTCTTTCAAATGGACTTATATGTCAACGATATTAAATCGTAGAAAACAAAGTTACCTGTCCTTAGGTTATTAAGTGAACAAATCAGTCTGAACTGTGAAATGTAAAGGTGTCACTAAATTAGGAAATGAGTCACTAGAAGTAGCTGATGAGTTCTGATACGTGATTACTCTGCTATTCACAACAACGTGCCGGGCAGAGGGTTCAATGAACCACCTTCAAGCTGTCTCTCTACCGTCCCATTCTCGAACGGTGCGCAAGAAAAACGAGCACTTAAATTCTTCTGTGCGAGCCCTGATTTCTCTTACCTTATACTGATGATCATTCCTCCCTATGAAGGTGAGTGACAACAGAATGTTTCCGTAATCGACGGAGGGAACTGTTGACTGAAATTTCAGGTGAATATCCAAAAAATGCCTTTGAGCACTATGGGACTCAACTGCTGTGGTCATAAGTCCCCTAGAACTTAGAACTACTTAAACCTAACTAACCTAAGCACATCACACACATCCATGCCCGAGGCAGGATTCGAACCTGCGACCGTAGCGGTCGTGCGGCTCCAGACTGTAGCGCCTTTAACCGCGCGGCCACTCCGGCCGGCAAGGAGAATATCCCGTCCCAACGAAGGACGCCTTTGTTTTAATGATTGTCACTCCAATTCATGTATCATGTCTGCGGTACTATCTCCCCTATTTCGCGATAATACAAAAGGAACTGCGCTTCAATGTACTTTTTCGACGTCATCCGTCAGTCCCACCTGATACGGATCCCATACCGCACAGCAGTACTCCAGAATAGGGCGGACAAGCGTGGTGTAAGCAGTCTCTGTAGTAGACCTGTCGCACCTTCTACGCGTTCTGCCAATGAATAGCCGTCTTTGGTTTGCTTACCCACAACATTATCTATGTGATCGTTCCAATTTAGCTTATTTGCAATTGTAGTCTCTAAGTATTTAGTTGAATTTACAGCCTTCAGATTTGTGTGACTTATCGCGTAATCGAAATTCTTCAGATTTGTGTGACTTATCGCGTAATCGAAATTTAGGCGATTTCTTTTATTACTCGTGTGAATAGCTCCGCACTTTTCTTTATTCACGGTCAACTGCCACTTCTCACACCACACAGATATCATATCTACTTAGTTTTGCAGTTCGTTTTGGTCATCTGACGACTTTACAAGACGGGAAATGACTGGATCATCTGCAGACACACTGAGACGGCTACTCAGATTGTCTCTATAGATCAGGAACAGGAGAGGGCCTGTAACACTTACTTGGGGAACGCCGGATATTACTTCTGTTTTACTCGATTACTTTCCGTCTGTTACTACTAACTGACCTTTCTGACAGGAAATCACGAATCCAGTTGTGTTTCACAAGAACGATATTTTCTGAGGCCCTGCTGACTATGTGTCAATAAATCGTTTTCTTCGAGATAATTCGTAATGTTCTAATACAGTATATGTTCTGAAACCCAACTTCAAATCGACGTTAGTGTTAAGGGCCTGTACTGAGCTGATTACTCCTATTTACCTTTTTGGGTATTGGTGCTACTTGACCAATTTTCCAGTCTTTAGGTACGTATCTTTCTATGAGATAAATATGGGGCTATTGTATCAGCTTACTCTGAAAGGAACCTGACTGGCATACAATCTGGCCTGGAGGCCTTGCCTTTTTTAAGTGAGTTAAGCTGCTTCGTTACACCGAGGATATCTACTTCTATGTTTCCCATCTCGGCAGTTGTTCTTGATTGGATTTCAGGAATATTTACTTCGTCCTCTTTGGTGAAGGAGTTTCGGAAACTCTGCTTTAGTGGCACAGTCATCAGTGTATACACCGTTTTTATAGCGCAGTGAAGGTACTGCTTGCGTCTTGCCACTGGTGTGCTTTATGTATGAGTAAAATCTCTTCGGGTTTTCTGCCAGATTCCGAGACAGAGTTTCGTTGTGGAAATTATTAAAAGCATCTTGCATTGAAGTACGCGCTATATTTCGAACTTCTGTAAAACTTTACCAGTCTTGGGGATTTTGCGTTCTTTTAAATTTGGCATGCTTTTTTCGTTGCGTCTGCAACAGCGATCTGACCCGTTTTGTGTACCATGGGGCATCAGTACTATCACTTATTAATTTATGTAGTATATATCTCTCAATGGCTGTGGATACTATGTTTGATATCATTCCACATCTTTTCTACGCTTACATGATCAGATGGGAAGCACTGGAGACTGTCTCTTCAAAAGACGTTAAGAGCTTTTTTATCAGCTTTTTTAAGTAGGTATACTTTGCGTTTCTTTTTGATGGTTGTATGTGTTACGGTATTCAACCTAGCAGCAACTACCTTGTGGTCGCTAATCCCTGTTTCGACATGATACTATTTGTGCAGGATTTGTTGCTCACAGGTCAAGTATGCTTTCGAAACAATTTACTCTTCGAGTGGGCTCATTGACAAATTGTTCAAAATAATTATCTGTGAAAGCATTCAGTAAAATTTCGGATGACGTTTTATGCCCGCAGCAGGCTTTAATCGTATAATTTTTCCAGCATATCGAGGCTAGATTAAAGTCACCACCGAGTATAATTTTATGAGTGGGGTACTTATTGGAAATGAGACTCAAGTTTTCTTTGAACTGTTCAGCAACTATATCTTCTGAGTCGGGAGTAGGTAAAACGATCCTATTAATAGTTTAGTTCGATTGTCAAGTACAACCTCTACCCATACTATTTCGCAGGAACTATCTACTTCAATTTCGCTACAAGGCAAACTACTTCTGACAGCGATAAATACTCCACTACCAACTGTGTTTAATCTATCCTTTTTGAAAGGTCGATTGAAAAATTTTCGGCTAAACTTATTTCCGGCTTAAGCCAGCTTTCCGTACCTATAACTATTTCAGCTTCAACGCTTTCTATTAGGGCTTTCTGGTTCTTTCCCAAAACAGCTACGACAATTTACAACTACAATACCAACTGTTGCCACAATTGCCTTACTGTGTTTTACCTGCCCCTTTTTAGACAAACTCCTTTTCTGTCGTTTCCTGAGACCCTCTAACCTAAAAAGACCCTCTAACCTAAAAAAGAAGAAACAGGAATCAATATAGAAGAGATACGGGATCCAGTATTACTATCGGAATTTAAAGAGTTTTGGAAGACTTAAGATCAAATAAAGCAAAAGGGGATAGATAACACTCCACAGAAATTTTTAAAATCATTGAGGAAGTCGAAAGTAAACGATTATTCACGTTGGTTTGTAGAATGTATGAGTTTGAGGACGTTCCATCTGACTTTTGAAGAAGCATCATCAACATAATTCTGAAGATTGCAAGACCCGACAAGTGCGAGAATTATCGCACAATCATCTTAACATCTGATAATCCAAATTTCTGACAAGAATAATATTCAGAAGAAACAAAATTAAAATGGAGGATCCATTAGATGACTGTCACCTTGGCTTTAGGAAAGGTAAACCACTAGAGAGGCAATTCTGACGTTGCGGTTGATAATGGAAGCAAGGAAGAAAAAGTCAAGACACTTTCATTGGAGTTGTTGACCTGGAAAAAGTGTTCGACGAGGTCAAATGGTGTAAGATGTCCGAAATTCTGAGTAAAATACGGGTAAGCTATAGTGAAGAGCAGGTAGTATACGACATGTACAAGGATCAACAGGGAACAATGAGAGTGGAAGACAGGGATGTACTCTTTCGCCCCTACTTCTCAATCTATTCTTCGTAAAAGCAGTGATGGAAATAAGAGAATGCTTAAAGAGTGAAATTAAAATCAAAGGTGAAAGGATATCAAAAATAACATTCGCTGATGACCTTTCTGCCTTCAGTGAAAGTGATCAAGTATTACAGGATTTCCTGAGTGGAATGAACAGTGTAATGAGTGGAGAATATGGACTGAGAGTAAATTGAAGAAAGACGAAAGTAGCAGAAATGAGAACAGCGACGAACTTAACATCAAAATGGGCGGTCACGAAGTAGATGAAATTAAGGAATTCTGTTACCTAGGCAGAAAAATAACCCATGACAGACGGAGCAAAAAAGGACAAAATATGCAGACTAGCATTGGCGAAAAGAGCATTTCTTCCCAAGAGGAGTGTGTCAGTATCAGACATAGGCCCTAATTTGTGAAAGAAATTTCTGAAAATGTACGTTTGGAGCATAGGATTGTATGGTAAGTGAAACATGGACTTTCGGAAAACCGGAAAAGAAGAGTATCGAAGCATTTGAAATGTGGTGCTACAGAAGACTGTTGAAAATTAGGTTGACTGATGAGGTAAGGAATGAGGTGGTTCTCTGGTGAGTCAGTTAGGAGAGGAATATATTCGAGCACTGGCAAGAAGAGGAGACAAGACTGTAGGACATCTTTTAAGATATTGGGGAATAGCTTCTATGGTACTAGAGGGAGCTGTCGACGGTAGAAATTATAAAGAGAAGCAGAGATTGGAGTACATCCAGCAAATAATTGAAGACAAATGTTGGAAGTGCTACTCTGAAATGGAGAGATTAGCACAGGAGAGGAATTCATGGTGGGCTGCATCAAACTAGTCAGAAACCTGGTGGCTTAAAAAAAAGTGCCTGTCATTTAAGAATACAGTATACCACCATTGTAGGAGTTGAACACCAGAAAAGACATGTTCATTCACAAGAAAGTGCATGTTCCTACTTCAATTTTATCAGCCTGTCCCCTATAAACCAAAAGCTACTTCCTCCAGAATGTAATTTATTCAGTTCCTAATTCGAGTATGTAAAGATAGTGTCTATCCCATCCACAAGATAAACGTCTCCAGACTCATCTGCTGAAGTTGTTACAGTGTCATTAAGGTATATTAGAAAAAGAAACGGCTCTAGCATGTCAAGTTACTTAGTGACGTGTTCCACACATCATAGTCACGATAGATAAATAAATAAACGTTTTGATGTGAACTGTCTCATTTGAAGAAAAATAAGACACAGTTTTTTAAACCAAAATATACTATTCACATGACTATGTGCTATGCACTTGAAGAATTTCTCAATGGAATAAAAGGGATTGTTAAGGAGGCACATCTTGAATCTACATTGAAAAACTCTTCTATGATCTGAAATTTTTCTTCAGATGGTGTATATTTCAGTTTCTCTATGCCAAGGTTGCATGAAGGGCAAAGCAAATGCTTCTAGTGTTATGAATATCTCTGTTACTTTCAAACTCGGATTCACTGATTGTAACAAATTTTAAAGTTCATAAATGAATTACGAGGCTTTGATTAATATTCTCGGCTTATTAGAGGGATACTTGCTGGACGTATGTTGAGGACCACTCACATAATTGTAATTAATTTCTTTGGGGAAATGAATACTTGTTGCCTCTGTGAGAACTTAGGCAAGAATATTTTCCATTAAGACATCAGTGAATGGGAATATGGAAAGTATATCAACTTACTGACTTCTATATCCCTAGAGGTGGAGATTATTCTCTTTGCAACAGTAAACAAAGAAACATTTTAGCAAGTCTACTCAACGGGTTTTCCAGTTCAACTTTTCATCAGTATGGGCACTTAACAACTTGAAACGTCTACATTGTTAATTATTTCTTATCTGTATTCTCGGTTAATCAGTGGTAGGATGCTTTTGACAGTACAAAACTAGTTGGTGTGTGTGTGTGTGTGTGTGTGTGACTGTGTTTTCAAATTTTAAAGGTAGCCTATTAGTGGCTTAACTTTTACAAAAGCACAATTTACTATTTTTTCTGCTGATGATTTTTTACTAGCCTTCACAATAATGCATGTGTCACCTGTGAAAATCACTAATTCTGTCTGCTGATGCCAGTAAAGTAATAGATCATAAACGAAAATATTTACAGAGGCAGTTAATAACCACCTGTTAAGCAGTAAGTTCTATACAGTGAAGGATTACTTGATAACACAGAGGTTTCCTAACAATGTAACACAAGTAAATAATAATAACACACCACAGTCATATCACAGCACATTTTCGATCATTTTGTTTTTATGGAAAACTTCATCTCAAAGTTCTGTACTGGAAAATACTGGCATGCCTCTGAGCCCAATATCTCACTCATTGTGGAGGGATGTTAGCTCAGTATTTTCCGGCAAGCCGATGGGAAGTTATGGTACCTGAAATTAAAAACTAACATCATCGTCATACTGTTGATTGCCGTTGATAGTGTGTACGTAGAGTATGCAGGTCTGTTGCTAAGAGATGAACGGACAGTACACCACCAGTCTGCTCTATTCACCACCCAGATATTCTAACTTCAGTATTCTGATGTCCCTAAATCACTTCAGGCAAATGCCCATATGGTTTCTGCTATGAGGCCCCGGCTGACTAACTGCCCCTTCTTGTCAAAATAGATGTGCAGATATCTAAATGTCTGTCCATAAGAATCGTAAGAATTATGTTAGTTGTCTTCAAGCTGTAAAAGAATGACATGTACAACATCCTTAAAACATTGATCCACACAGGCATAAAACTACCATTCCAGCTGTTGCACGAACCAGGTTGAGCATGCTTTAGACTGGGTGAAAGTGTGAGTCTACCATCACGAGAACTCTCTCCGTACTCATTCGATGGTGTCAGGAATGCCTCCATGGAAAAGTGTGGTAGGCCTGGGCAGCGATGAATCGACCACTTTGCAGACAGCATGCCAAGAGTCACTGACAATGTGTCCCACAGAAGCGTGTTTGGGCCCTTGTTGTTCATGTTTGGTATTAACGACCTGGGAGCATAATTTATAATAACCTCAGGCTTTATGTCAATACTTACTTACCTTATGTGTCCAGATTGGTAACAGTGCTAGAGACCCGATTAGCCAGAACATTATGACCACCGACCTACCAGTGATATCGACCCATCCAGCCGATGGAACTGTCACCCTGTGAGGAATAATTGCCAGTCGACACATGCACGGTGCATCTCTAGTATCAGTGAGTATTCTGTCCATGTTTATAATGTGGAAGGCACGTGATATACCTGAGTGTGACCGAGGACAGAGTGTGATGGCCCGGAGGTCCAGCACGGAAACTGCACGACTTGTCAGGTGTTCTGGGACTGCAGTGGTGAGTGTGTTCAACATGTGGCGACGCCATGGCGAAAGCACGTCCACACGTCGTGGGGCTGGGTGGCCACCCATCATTACAGATGTCGTACGTCGTAGGCTGTGCAGACTGGTGAATCAGGACAGGCAGCGGACAGTGGGGGAACTAACATCAAACTTTAGTGCTGGCCAGAGTTCAAGTGTGTCTAGACACACTGTACACCAAACACTCCTAGTGACAGGCCTCCGCAGCTGACAGCCTGTGTCTCTGCAAATGTTAACGACGTCAGCAACTACGACTGAAGTGGGCACATTACCATCAGAACTTGGCGCTATGGTATGTTGCGGCATGATCTGCTGAATCCCGATAACTTCTTCATCATTCTGCTGGAAGGGAAGGGCCCCAATCCCTCGTCTTCCAGGGGAACAGTTCCTTGACACATGTAATGTGGGATGGAGACAGACTGATGGCGCCTCCATTATGCTTCAGCGAACACTCACATGGACATCCGTGGGTCCAATGGAGCTCGTGTAAGGCACCATGACGGCCGAGGAGGATAGTACACTGGTTTGCAGACCACATACACCCCTGCATGACGATCATGTTTTCTGACAGCTTTTTTTTTTCAGCTAGATAATGCACCATGTGACACAGCCAGGAGATTGATGGAATGGTTCAAGGAACACAGTGACAAGTCCCAGTTGGTTTTCTGGCCATCAAACGCTCCACATCTGAACCTGCTCGAACACATCTGGGATGTGATTCAACACTGCGTCACAGCTCATGGCCCCCCTCCCCGGAATTTGAGGGAATTAGGGGATTTGTGTGTGCAGATGTAGTTCCAGCTCCCTCCAGAGGCCTAGAAAGGCCTCACTGCTTCCATACCATGATAAGGCTCCACTATTATCGATGCCAAATTTGAACGTACAGGCTATAAAGTGGGTAGTCATAATGTTCCGGCTGATAAATGAATTTCCAGTACTGAGACACATGGGTGGCTTTGTCATTGGCCATCATAATGTATGCCACTGTGATCGTTTTGCCTGTTTTTGGACATATCGTTAAGTCTTGTGTTGCGGCACATTCACAGGAGTTGTTCTTCTTACATTTCCATTTTCTCAGATTGGTACTGCAGTGTGTGATGGTAGTTCTTAAGTGGTGAAGTACCTGCCGTGTCGGAAACAACAGATGATTCGCAGCAGCCAGTGGTTCTTCAGGCTTTATTAGCATCTGATCAGTACAGTTTTGCAATAAATTTTTTATCCTATTTCAGGGGGCTCGTTTACAGAGTTAGTGCTGCGCATTAAACTCCACTGGGATATCAGTAGCCTGTGCTGGATTTCGTAACCGTATAAATGGTGCCGGTGATAATCGGACTGCAACTTACCTTCTGTTTATGGGTCGAGCTATGTCGAAAGTTGGGTAACTTTGCCGAACTAGCTTTGATTTTAGGAGCCAGACACTACGTGCTTTTTCTCATTGTTTGCCACGTCGGCATATGTGGCAACTGCAGAGTGGTACCAGGCATTTGTCGCATTCTCAGCTGCAGAGAAACATAGGACGAGAGCCGATGTTCTCAGAATTTGAGGATGAACTCCCCATTTCGTGCCGCAGAATTTTTGGATGATGTTATTATTCGCACACACTTTTCCCTTAACGTCCAAAATGTCACATTGTTGTCAAGTCGGATACCCAAATATTTCAGCGGTTCATCTGGTTTAGTTCTTGACACAGCCTCGCCACTTTAAATTGTGTATGTGCGTCTTTATTTCTAAAGTGAAAGACACACATCAGAGTTCTACTGGGATTTGATGTGCGGAAGTGTTCTCCATAGTATGTCTTTGAGAATTCACACCACAAACGATTTCCCTTGTGAGCCCATGGCAATATCGTCGATATATATATATATATATATCGTGTGTGTGTAGATCGGCCAAAGTGAATGAACATCCACCCAAAAGGCGCATCTTATTCAGAAATCAACGGTGAAGCGTCCAGAGTCTGATCTTCGTTGTGGTGAATGCTCATGACTCAGCTGCATCCGAGCGGTGCAAGGGAGATATGGCCACCTCCCGATGAAGTTTTGGCTTTGTAGTGAAAGTGTTGCATGTGACTGTGCTGTGGACGAACAGACACTTGTAGAGAACTGTCAAAACCATGTTTCTAAACTTAGTCTGAAAGACTTGCGTCAAGTGACACCGAGTGCTGTGATCTGGTTATGAAATTTGAACATTCACCAATAAACACAATGTATACAGGGTGAAAAGTAAACCGACAATCACTGGAAGGTTGTAGGGGACATCAAAACAAATATTTTTCCCTAATGTCATTTTTTCCTATGAGGATTATTTAAACCGGTACAGGAAGATTTCTCTGGCGGCAAATTAATTAAACCAACAAACACTTTTCCATTTTTTTATGACCAGGAGACAACAAGTAGTAGCTAATACGGCCCAATTAAACAGTCTCCAACAACACCGACCCACACATTAACGAAGAACCGCACTTGATGAGCGCTAGTAACTGTGGCATGTGGATTATCCTCACTCTGAACATGCGAATTGTGCATGTTGAGGACTCCGTCACGCCTGAACGTTGCTTCATCGGTAAACAATACAGAGGATGGAAATTTAGGATGCATTTGACACTGTTCCAGGTACCACTGCGAAAACTGTGCTCTGGGTGGATAATCAACTGGTTCCAGGTTGTGGACACGCTGCAAGTGAAATGGACGTAACAATTGCTCTCGAAGGACTGTTCTTACATTCGTCTGATTCGTCCCCGTGTGACGTACCATTGCACGAGTGCTGATTGAAGGATTCCGCTCCACATGCTGCAAGACAGCTTCCTCAAATTGCAGCTTTCTTACCGTGTGACGGCGCCCCTCTCACACAGACGTTGGTACACAGCATCAAAGGTCGTATGACGCGGGATACGACGATTAGGATATTGTTGTTGATAAACCCGCTGTGCAGCTCGTCCGTTGTGGTGCGCTACGTAGTACGCACCAACCATATCAGTGTACTCACTCCAGGTGTATCGCTCCATTAGTAAACAGAGACAATGCACTGCTACACTGGTGGACAGCAGTTGCCTACAACTGATGAGCGTAATACGCCCTCTAACTACTGAAGATCGTAATACGGCCTCTATCACCTGAAGAGTGTAATACGGCCTCCAACGGTTTAAATAATCCTCGTAGGAAAAAATGACGTTAGGGAAAAATACTTATTTTGATGTCCCCTACAACCTCCCAGAGTTTGCCGGTTTAAATGCTTTTCACCCTGTATGTTTGTATGTTCTACAAGGAGTACGTTAGTAATGATCTATCTGTACCAGAGTTTGTACTTGTTCTATCATGGTATTTGATGAATTTATGCACAAGTATTCTTGTATTTCAACAAAGACCGCTCACTTTACCAAAACATGTCAACAGACTCGCATACCATTCATAAATCACCCGGGAATAACTCAGTCTAATGTCTTGATTCATACCTAACGACCTGGATATCCATGTCGAAGGGCGACATAAAAACTTGAGAAGTGGCTGCTTGAGTTTGGTTTCATTGCCTGTTCAACAAAAGACAGTCTAGTATCAAAATGTCATTTGTTACATCAAGTGCCCGCATTTTATTGTTTAAGGTTGGATAACATGGAATGGAACCTGGAGACACTGCAAAACGATCAGCTGAGGGGTGCGACCCTCACCAAGTTACTGCACGCTGTACAGCAGATCACAAGAGCCATAAACCACAGGAATCGCCTTGTCTTGGATTATAACTGGGAATTTCTTCATAATGACCACAACATCAGCAAAACTGGTGAGTATCTTCCTTGAACGTTTGTTATCTCTATATATGAAGGGCCATGTCCTGAGTGACTGACTCGTCACTATCCAGCCTTAACCACCATGGACAGAAATTCGAAATTTGGAGACGGTAAAGAAACAGTGTTTCAGCAATTTTGGGAATTGAATTCCTGTGGGGGGGAGAAAAAGTGTGTGACTGTCTTTTTTTTAAATAAATCTTTATTAAACAACTATTAAAGCAATTACTGAAGCTACATCTATGTTACTTGCATTTTTGCTTAGAAATAGAAAGAAATACGGTTTTCAATATTTTTTGAAATTCAACGCTTAAGAGGGTGAAATAGGTGCTGAAATGTTTTATGAAATTATTTCTTTATAAAAGCTTTTTAAAGCTAAATTAATGAAAATTTGTATTTCGATTCTCGGTTAGAAAGAAGTAATACGTGTTTCGGTGTTTTTGGAAATTCAGCCCCTAAGTGAATTAAATAGTGTGTGACTGATTCAGTGACTCATCATGCATCAGCCCAAACTGCCAATGAGACAAACTTGAACTAATGGAATGGGTGCTGGTCTTATACTGTTAACACCATTTAGTGAGGCATTGTTCGAAATTCCATCCCTAAGAGGGTGAAGTAGGGGGTGAAAAGTTTTTTGATGAATTTCACTATTATGTTCATTTTGATGCTAGAGATTGAAAACTGGTATTTGGTTTCTCACTCAGAAATAAAAAAAATTACAAGCTTCAGTATTTTTGGAAATTTAACCACCAAGAGGTTAAAATAGTCCGTGAAAGTTTATTTTGAAAATAAATCATTATTACAGTATTACTAAAGCATTTTTAAAGGCGTATCTCTGAAAAATGGTGTAAGACTTCTTGGTTAGAAATTAAAAAGTGTGCGTTTTGGTGTTTTTCGTATTTTAGCCCCTAAGGGGGTGAAACAACCAATGAAAATTTTTTTGAAAGTATTTCATTAAGTAATCCTTTTTAAAGCTAATTCTAAGAAATTTGTATTTGTGCTGTTGGTTGGAAATCTAAAAAATTATGTGTTTCGGTGTTTCGGGAAATTGAGCTGCTAAGGAAGTAAAATTGGGAATGAAAACGGTTCTGGAAATATTTGATTCCGAAAGAATTTTTCGAACAAAATGTCTGAAAGTTTGTATTTGGCTTCTCAGTTAGACGTAAAGAAATTCATGTTTAAATGTTTTCTGGAAATGCAACCCCTAAGGGGTGAAATAGGGGACGAAAATTTTTATACAAAATTTCTTTATATTAAAACGTATTTGTAGTTAAATCTATGAAAATTGGTATTTGACTTGTACAGAAATATGCGTTATGGAATGAAAGTTTTGATGAAAGTAAATGTCACCGAAAGAACTCAAAGGGGTGGATTAACGAGGATCTCTGACTCCAGCTACCAGAATTGATTTTTGATCGGAAGTGCATCCGGAAAAGACCATGCTTCTACGGCCTTAATTAGTGTGAAAAGCTTAGAAGATGTAACGGCCTGAGATTGTTTGCCGATGTATACAGGAAAGTAGTATCACACGAAAGTTGTGAACAAATCAATGAGGATTTGCAGAAAATAAATACGTGGTGTAATGACTGGCAATTATCTCTCAATATTAGTAGGTGTAACCTGCTGCATATAACAAGGCGAAAATCCCCATTAATGTACGAGTACAAAATAAATGCCGAGTCTTTGGAAGCGGTAACGTCCGTCAAGTATCTGGGTGTGACTATTCGAAATGATCTCAAATGGAATGATCAGATTACACAAGTAACGGGTAAGGTGAACTCTAGATTACGGTTTATTGGTTGAATTCTGAAGCGATGCAGTCCTTCAACAAAGGAAATAGCTTACAATACGTTAGTTGTCCAGTCTTGGAGTACTGTTCGTATGCATGGGACCCGTACCAGTTGGGTCTGATTCAAGAGATTGAGAAGGTCCAAAGAAGAGCGTTACAAATCTCACAGAAAGTTTGAAGTGGGACACACATGCAGATAGACGGTGCGCTAAATAGAAGGGGCTGCTCACTAAATTCCGAAATCCGATCTTCACCGAGGATGTAGGGCATATATTATTACCACCAACCTTCATATCGCACAATGATCACCATTCAAAGGTAATGGAAATTAGTGCTCGCACTGAGGCGTTCAGACAGTCGTTTTTCCCTCGCGCGATCCGCGAGTGGAACAGTGAGGAAGGGAGGGGGGGGGGGGGGGAAATGAATTTGGCGCGAATTGTGAACTCCGCCACACACCGCTTCGTGGCTAGCGGAGCATATATGTAGATGTAGACTTCTGAATCACGTAAAAATTCGATAAAGAATTAATCGGTGTAGACCATACACTCCACACAAGAGAAGTAGTGGGTGCTAAGATAGTTGTTAAATGAAGCGGAATTTGCCCTTTAAGTTATGTTAGGAAGTAAATCTTGTCTAAGATAAAGAACACATAGATTATGGGGTTGTGTTTACCGCACTCTTCTCGAAGAGACACATGTCGGTGCTTGTATACCCGCGTCAGAGTCATGCTACATTGCAGATATACTGTAGCGAGACCTTTCAGATGGAAACTTTTTGATCGTCCCTTATACAATTCAGACATTATTTCTGGCTGTACTTTCCCTTTATTTGTCTGCATCACCTCTTGCAACCCTGCAATTATCTGCGTTTTCCTGAGACATTTCCCAGAAGTGAAAACTTCTCCCTACTGCCACAAACCTCTTTTTCTCCTCAATATACACGACGTTTTATACTCTTTTTATTCAATATTACTCCAAACATCATCATTATTCTGACCCCTTTCAACGTATAGGGGCGTCTACTTCATTACGTCTTCTGTTATTTTACGTAGTACCTAATAACTACACTTAGTTGCATCTTCAGGCTTTTACTAGCTTCATCTTTCACGCAACGTACGTAGATCTGAGATAATACGGCTCTGTGCCTCCATACACATTCTCTACTATCTACGTAAGATATATATATTTGTTTACGTAGTTCTCAGATGCAAACTCTCTTTTCAGATATCTGTCTTGATTCAAGGTGGTCAGTATGATGTAATTGTTTCAGATGCACCATTCTAATCAAGATAGTCAAAAATAAAGACAAATAACACGTGATTAATAAGAACAAAAGATAAACTGAAGTATGAAACTAGAATTTGGAAATAAAATTCCATTGAGCTCAGACCTCTTAGTTCGCCAAACTGTGTACCTACCATGCAGCAGTACCTTCCCAACAGACTCTTGGTTAGTGTTATTATATAATTTTTTTCAGGGCTATAATGTTCCTGAGTCTCAATTCCTTTCAAATTTTCAGATATTCGAGAGACATTCACGGGAGGTTTCGTACAATTCTGAATGGTTGCTTATATACCTGCATATTCATTTTAGTTTGTTCCATTCTGCTTTATTCACCAGTCTTTACTAGTACCAGTTATCGTACTTTGAAACTAGAGGGGGATTACAGATTTTACATCATGTCACCATTTCGCATCTAAAAGTCTTTCCCCTATGTTTACCCTTTTTTGTGCTTGATTGTTGCCTAATGAGATATAGAATAAAACAAGAAAGTCAGTCAGCTGTGGTTTATGGTTACATATTAATTTGCACGATGCAAATATGGTTGCATCAGGCTTGTGGTTGTTAATGATGCCTTCTAAATACTTAATATTATTACCCCAAGTGGAATGTTTCCTCTACATCTCCTGCAAAATCCCCTATAACCCTACCAATCATATTTATCTAAGGGAAAACCCTAAGATAATTATGTATCGTATCCCGACAACATTTCTTAAATTTGTTTGCATCAAACCGTTTACCATTATTCACTACGATACTCTCAGGCCTACCTAAATCAACAAAATTGTTGCTACCCTGCTTTTCTATAGGTGTTGTGGCATTAGCTCTTCTGTCCAGATATAGCTCAATGTATTTACTGAACTAGGCGTAGGTCGACAATGATCTAATGCTAATAATTCCACTGTGTTCACGGGATTGCTTATTCCCTTGCACAGTGCTATTTACTGATCTTCTATTTAACTCAAAACGCCTTTTTTCTAAAGTTACTCTGTCACTGAAGTATGCAATGCATTGCTTAGTCCCTTAATGCTCTTACCATAAATACACTTAGTCTATTAAAAGCGCAGATTTTTGGAGGGGAAGCATAGTATCCGTTCTGGCAAATCCTTGTTCCTCCTCCTGCACAGATTCCTTGACGGATGTTGCTACCATGGGATAATTTGGGTCTCCCAAATGATGTTTTACTAATATCCGAAGATCACCCTATTCTGTTCTCTTTCAGAGTACTGACATATTTTCTTCAAAGCAATTTCTGCCTTGATTTCATTTATAGCAAAAGTGGGTACCGAATCGTTTTTAGTTAATGTAAGTTCAGACGCCTTATATAGATCAGCATTTCTAGACAACCTGTTGGCCACTTCCTTCATATGTTTTTAATTTCATGATCGAACTGTTGCAGGAACATTGCTCACCTTGCATGTTTTAACTGACAAGTCTGCAAAAATGTTAATGCTTTAAAATCATTGCGTATTATTACTCGGAGATTCAACAAAGAATGCTCAAATTTCTTCGTTCCACATACGATGGCCAGTGCGTCTAGCTCTGATACTCCGTTATTATGCTCCAATGATTGCACTGATTAAGTCGTAGCAGCTATCATCTTATGCACTTTAACATCCCCTCCTTTTTTATTTTAAACATCTACACTCTTATACAATATGCACTAGAGTTCACTAAAATAAAAGAAGTCTTCTAAAAATCTGAGTCATTCAGCAGCAGGTTATTTAAGAAACCATTTTTCAGCTTTTAAAATGTGGACTGATATTCTTCATTCTGAACCCAGGGGCTATCCGCTTTTAACAACTGATGCGTGTAAGAAGCGTAGAGTGACTTCTTCTACAAATCACCGATAAAACACAAACAGGCCAAACATGGCTTTACGTTGTTGCTTTTTCTTTGACGTTTCAAACAGCTCAGTCACTGAGAACCTGGATGGTTTCGCTAAAATACGTCCCCTGCTAAACACGAGGAGCAAGAAATTCAATTGATTGTTAGTGCATGCCATACTCTCTTAATTCAGTTTTGTGCCACATTTTCCTACTTCATCTCATACGTTGTCCAGAAAACTAAAATATTCTTCCCATGTAGGACATGCAACTTCATGTTGTCTACGTAAAATGTCACTTGCCCTAATGGTTCCTGTCCCTGTATCAGCGCCATAGATCTCAAAATGGCAAAGACCGATATATTAAAGGCAGAGGGAAGTACTCTATACCCATGAGAAATTCCATTATATATACGGGACACATATTTTCTTTAATCTTTTGCCAATGGCAGATTCCAATAACTCCAAATTATATCCAACCATTCATATGAACCAAGTAGCTCCTCTGAATTCTTGCGATAACTTTGTGTATTTTGTGCACTGTCCCTCATTAAATTTTGTTTAAACTATGAGCATTCAGTACCAGCCTTACAATTCTATCACATTTCAGTGCTACTGCCAGTGGATTTTTAAAAATATGTATCGCCTGTTCCAATATCCCCCAATCTAACTTCAGTTGAATCGTTTTTTTAACAGGTTCTTGGCAACTGGCCATAATTGGGTATGGTTTCTTGAAAAATATTTCCAACATCTTACATTTAAATTGCATTAGTAATACGTTTCCATACACTTGAAAACACATTGTTATGCTTGACTAACACCTGCCTAAGCTCTTCCCTCTGTTTACATGAAACTGGATGTACTGACTGAATTTTAAGTTCAGTGCACAATGGCGCCTGATATTTTTAATTCTATTACAGGGTGGCTCAACTTATTATGAACTACACTGAAGCGCCAAAGAAACTGGTATAGGCATGCGTATTCAAATTCAGAGATATGTAAACAAGCAAATACGGCGCTCCTGTCGACAATGCCTTCATAAGACAACAAATCTCTGACGCAGTTGTTAAATGGGCCTTCGGAGACAATGACTGCACGACACAAAGCTTTACGCCTCGCCTGGTCCCGTCAACACCGACATTGGACTGTTGATCACTGGAAACATGATACCTGGTCGGAAGAGTCCTGTTTCAAATTGTATCGAGTGGATGGATGTGTACGGATATTGTAATGTTGTTGACTGGAAAGATGTTACGATGTTACCTGGTCGCAAGACTCTGGTTTCAAATTGAATCGAGCGAATGGACATGTACCTCATGAATCCATGGAACCTGCATGACAACAGGGGACTGTTCAAGCTGGTGGAGTCTCTGTAATGGTGTGGGGTGTGTGCAGTTGGAGTGATATGACCACTAATACGCCTGGACACAACGCTGACAGGTGACACGTACTTAAGCATCCTGTTTGATCACGTGCATCCACCAGGACAATGCTACATCCCACACATCCAGAATTGCTACAGAGTGGCTCCAGGAATGCTCTCCTGAGTTTAAACACTTCCACTGACCACCAGACTACCCAGTCATGAACATTGTTGAACATATCTGGGATCCCTTGCAACGTGCTATTCAGAAGTAGAATGTTACGGATTTGTGGACAGCCCTGGAGGATTTATTGTGCCTGTTTCCTCCACCACTACTTCAGACAGTAGTCGAGTCTGTGGCACTTCTGCGTGCTAGCGGGGGCCGTACATGATATTAGGCATGTGTACCAGCCTTTTTTGGTTCTTGAATGTATCTTCAAAAGCATGCCCTTCAGGTAGAAATGGGAACCTTCGTGGATGGGGGATAGAAGGCTACCGCACCATAGAACTCCCTTGATCGTACCGGGACTTGTTTCTGAGTTTCAGGGACACGCATATTGTATACATACTTCTCCAATATATATTGATCATAAACCACATGCATGTGTTTTTGTACTCGATAAATCATATAAATTATAAATAATATCATCAAAGATTTTACTTAGAAATATTGAATCATCTTTGGTGGTGTGTCATCTCTCTCACCATTCATGGTCGTGTTGTGTGTAAACAGGAGAGACGGTCTGCTTGTTTATTGTAACTTACATCAAGTACATGTCTAATTAATTACAATATTCTAGTAATTGAGACTGTCAATTTGTGGGTTTCTCTGCTTAGCGTGGTATTTTAGTTAAAATGTATTTTCAGCGTTATAAGCCTGGTCAAATTAGTTTCGATCTTTCATACAAACTTCATATTTAGGGATGCTTATGGCATTGGAGTTCTTATTTTAGGCTTCAAAATCTTATTTTCGAACCAGTTTCGCCCGATATCTGTGTGTATGTATATGTGTGTTAGTGTGTGTGTGTGTGTGTGTGTGTGAGAGAGAGAGAGAGAGAGAGAGAGAGAGAGAGAGAGAGAGAGAGAGAGAGGGAGGGAGAAAGAGAGAGAGAGACCGAGAGAGAGAGGGAGGGAGAGAGAGAGAGAAAGAGAGATAGTTCGAGTGTTTGTGTACAAAAATGTTTTACGTAACTAACTCTGACTTCAGTGTGAAACTTATAGGAATACTGCAGCTTGACACCATTTTTACGCGTGATTTACACAATAAAGTGATTAAATGCAGAGAAATGTGTGTGTGTGAACGAAATATTACTGTCAAGCAAATGATGCCTGTCTTTCACATTGGTTCCCGTTCACGTTTGTTACGTAATTTTTTACTGCACATCTTTGAACTTAGCGACATCATTATGCTTGATTTTAATACCACAGTGTGGCTGTTTGGAGAGGCTGATGAGACGGTGGTGGGAGGAGAGAAGGTGGGGAAAGGGCGTGGGTTGTAATTTAATAGACAAGGGGGCGTGGTTGCCGCTATCTTAGATTATGACGTGGGTCACATGATGTAAAGAAAGTGGTCCAGAACATATGTATAATGTAATGAAAGAGGCCCATCATCCCTTATACACTGTGCGACTTACACTTTTCTACCAAATCGAATTTACTGCAAACTAATAGAACGGCCTGGCACCAACATGGAGAGAACTGAATCTCGAGAAGCGATTAACTGATCAGTGCTAGATGGAGTTAAAGTGAACGTTTCACGGCTATGTGGACATACAGTGTCGAAAATGGAAAATGTTTACCATAAAACACCAGTCAGATTTTTGCTTAGCTTTGCGCAAATGTTTATTATATAATCGGTATTAAGCGGTTAAAGATTCGGTTTATTCGGTACTAGTGTCCATTATCATAAACGCCCTCCAAATATCCTCTTAAAGAACTTATTGTCATGCTTAAAAATATGATACGGCATTTCATAAGTATTTTTGTGTGGAAGCTGGTATGAATTTATGTCATCCTATCGCATCCCAGACTGAGTGTGCCACACCTGGGGAACCGGGAAGGTCGCTCGTAGATTCGTGCATTTCTCAAGGCGTTTCTGATATGTGAGGTCATGCATTGTTCTGCTTGATATGCCATTTTACATTATGCACGTCAATGAACTGACCATAGTGTTTCCAGTTCTTGTCATATACTTCGAAATCACTCCTGTCATATATCCAGCAGCTACTCACACTATGATTCCATGAGTTGGGGCGGTATACATCTTAAGAATCACTGCTTTCAGCGACCTTTCGCCACGTCGTCTGAGGACAAAGCAGCGCCGATTTGACCACTGCAATGAGAAGCGACTTCCTTCAGTGTCCACCACTGAACGCATCTGTTTGTCCCAGTTGACTGTGGAAGTGTGTCTGCTCTGTAGCATTTGAAACTTCCTGGCAGGTTCGCATGGTGGGTTGTGAGACATGCTTGAATACTCAGTCAGCTGCGCACTTGTCCATAAAAGGCAGAGGTCCTGGGTTCAAGTCCTAGTCTAGCACATAGTTTTAAACTGCTGGAAAAATTAATTTTTCTTTATTTAAAATCCTTGGTGTCACCACCGATTGTGGGGAGAGGGGGCGACAATGGGGACATGTCAGCAAAGGTTTCTTCAAAAGCAATTTCAAGTTTTTGAGTCTCACGAGGAGAGATCCCCAGCGATGAGATCGACTTTCTGAAATCATTTATACAGTGGTATACGTCAAGGTCTCAAGTTTCAGACGCTGCAGCCAATCACCATGACAGGCCCTCATTTAAGAGTAATCGACGAAAAAATTCGGAATTTCGCGTAATAATCTTCAACTCTAAAGAAGAGACTTGTAAACAGACTGGTTGCACAACGTATTTGTTAAGATACAGACCTCACATGTAGGAAGTTAAGAGTACAGAACTCGTCAGGTAGATAGAATTTTTTTATTTTTAAATGTTTTCTGAAATGGCTTTAATCATTATTTTTGTCAATTAATTGGGTTCAATTTCTTTATTTCGACTCCTTTGTAACATCATTTTATTCAATATATATTGCAAATTGCTCTCACTTTTTCTACCTCTGACGCTTTTTGAACTTTGGATTTATTTACATTTCATTTTATTATTCTTGTGTATTACTTCGACTCAAATTCTTCTTCTTTATCATTCTACATTTCTCTCCGTGTTATTGCATTCATTATTTCCATTCCTCATTTGGCTTGGATTTTATGTCATTTGTAATCCCTTCATTTGCTTAAATCATCATCAATAGTGGAATAAGAATAAATTTTTTAATTGTTTTTATGACATGAACCATCCAAAGAAAGAACATCTTAAATCGAATTATACATTTTCGGCACAAATGCACAGCCAGTGTAAACAGACTATTTTGTCTTATGTTTTTTAAACGATTCAGCGGTTGTTTCAAATGTTTAATTATTATTAGAAATATATAAAAATAATCTAAACACATGCGAAATGATCCTATTTGGAAAAAGGATGACAGAAAGAAAAGAATGAAGTGTTGTGGTTGTTGTGGTCCTCAGTCCAGAGACTTTTTTGATGTAGCTACTCTATCCTGCGCAAGCTTTTTCATCTCCAAGCAGCTACTGCAACCTTTATCTCTACTGCAACCTTTATCCTTCTGAATCTGCTTACTGTACTCACCTCTTGGTCTCCCTCTACTATATTTACCCTCCACGCTGCCCTCCAATACTAACTTAATGATCCCTTGATGTCTCAGAACATGTTCTACCAACCAATCCATTCTTCTAGTCAAGTTGTGCCACAAACTCCTCTTCTCGGCAATTCTATTCAGTACATGATCTATCCATCTAATCTTCAGCATTCTTCTGTACCACCATTTCTATTCTCTTCTTGTCTAAACTATTTATCGTCCATGTTTCACTTCCATACTTGGCTACACTCTGTACAAATACTTTCAGAAAAGACTTCCTGACTCTTAAATCAATGCTCAGCGTTAACAAATTTCTCTTCTTCAGGAACGCTTTCCTTGCCATTGCCAGTCTACATTTTATATCTGTTCTATTTAGATCACTATCGAATATTTTGCTACCCAAATACCAACTCATCTATTACTTTAGGCGTCTCATTTACTAATCTAATAACCTCAGCATCACCTGATTTAATTAGACTACATTCCATTATCCACAATTTCCTTTTGTTGATGTTCATCTTATATCCTGCTTTCAAGATACTGTCCATTCCATTCAACTGCTCTTCCAGGACCTTTGCTGTCTCTGACAGAATTACAATGTCATCAGCAATCCTCAAAGTTTTTATTTCCACTTCATGTATTTTAATTCCTACTTCAAATTTTTCGTTTCCTTAATAGCTTGCTCAATATACAGATTGCATAATATAGGGGATAGGCTACAACTCCGTCTGACTCACTTCCCAGCCACTGTTTCCCTTTCATGCCCCTCGACTCTTATAGCTGCCATCTGGTTTCTGTACAAATTGTAAGTAGCCTTTCGTTCCCTGTATTTGGCCCCTGCCACCTTCAGAATTTGAAAGAGAGTATTCCACTCAACATCGTCAAAAGTTTTCCCTGTGTCTACAAATGCTAGAAAAGTAGGTTTGCCTTTCCTTTATTCAATTTCTAAGATAAGTCGCACGGTCAGTATTGCCTCACGTGTTCCGTCAATTGTACAGAATTCAGACTGATCTTCCCTGAGCTCAGCTTCTACTAGTTTTTCCATTTGTCTGTAAAGAATTCGTGCTAGTATTTTGCAGCTGTGACTTATTAAACTGATAGTTCCGTTATTTTCATATTTGTCAACACCAGCTTTCTTTGGGATTGGAATTATATATTCTTCCTGAAGTCTGAGGGTATTTCGCCTGTCTGATACATCTTGCTTACTAGATGGTAGAATTTTGTCAGGGCTGTCTCTCCAAAGGCTTTCAGTAGTTCTAATGGAATGCTGTCTACTGTCAGGGCCTTGTTCTGACTTATGCCTTTCAATGCCCTGTCAAATTCTTCACGCAGTATCATGTCTCTCATTTCATCTTCTCCAACGTCCTCTCCCATTTCCCTAAAATTTCCCTCCAGTACATTGCCCTTGTATAGACCCTCTATATACTCCTTTCACCTTTCTGCTTTCCCTTCTTTGCTTAGAACTGGTTTTCCATCTCAGCTCTTGGTATTCATAAAAGTGGTTCTCTTTTCTCCAAAGGTCTTTAATTTTCCTTTAGGCAGCTTCTATCTTATCTCTAGTGATATATGCCTCTACATCCTTACACTTGTCGTCTAGCCATCCCTGCTTTGCCATTTTGCACTTCCTTTCGATCTCATGTTTGAGACGTTTGTATTCCTTTCCGCCTGCTTCATTTACTGCATTTTTATATTTTCGCCTTTCATCAGTTAAAATCAATATCTCATCTGTTCCCCAAGGATTTCTACTAGCCCTCGTCTTTTGACCTATTTGATCATCTGCTGCCTTCACTATTTCATCTTTCAGAGCTACCCATTTTTCTTATGCTGTATTTTTTTCCCCCACTCTTGTCAATCTTTCCCTAATACTGTCCCTGCAATCTCTGCAACCTCTGCTTCTTTCAGTTTATCTAAGTCCCATCTCCTTAAATTTTCACCTTTTTGCTGTTTCTTCAGTTTTTATCTACAGTTCATGACCAATAGATTGTGGTCTGAGTCCACATCTGCCTCCTAAATCTCTCTCTCCCAATTATATACTCTACCCGAAATTTCCAGTGTCTCCAGGCCTCTTCTACGTGTACAGTCTTCTTTCATGATTCTTGAACCAAGTGTTAGCTATGATCAAGTCATGCTCTGTGCAAAATTCCACCAGGCAGC